>NW_028263147.1:325610-453110 GCF_049901735.1 Notechis scutatus
GCACTGGAACCCCTAAAACAGAAGTTTGCATCTGGGTTATAAGCGTCTTTTAGGGCAGGAGGGTCTCCAACCTTGGCCACTTGAAGACTGGAGGACTTCAACTCCCAGAATTCCCCAGCCAGAATTCTGGGAATTCTGGGAGTTGAAGTCCTCCAGGCTTCAAGTGGCCAAGGTTGGAGACCCTCCTGCCCTAAAAGACGCTTATAACCCAGATGCAAACTTCTCAGCGATCGGCTCGCTGAGCAACTGACGATGTTTTTGCTGGAAATGGTTTTGGTTTCGCTGGTTTGCTTCTGGTTTCTTGCCCCCCCCCCCTCCACCCCAACCAAAAAAAGAACAATGGGTTCATTTAATGACTGCAGCATTGAAAAAAAAAGTGACTTGCGAGCAATCCTTGCACTCGCTGTGGTCCTTAAGCGAATCGCTGGAGTTGTGTAACAGGAGATCGTGTGAACCATGACTTGTGACCTTTCCCGCTGTCTTCCCCAAAGACAGAGAGAAAGAGAGAGCAATACAGAGATGGATAGATAGTAGGTAGGTAGGTAGATATAGAGAGACATGATAGATAGAGGTAGGTAGATGATAGAGCAAGAGAGAAAGTGATAGAGAGATAGAGGTAGATAGATAAATAGATAGACAGAGTTAGAGGTACAGATATAGAGATAGATAGAGGTAGGTAGGTAAGTAAATGATAGGTAGGTAGATAGAAGATAGATAAATGGTAGATAGATAAATAGATGGTAGATAGATAGACAGACAGAGACAGATAGATAGATGATAGATAAGGTAGATAAAGATAGATAAATAGGTAGGTAGATAGGTAGATATAGATAGAAGATGGTAGATAGGTAGACAGAGAAAGACAGAGATCAATGATAAATAAGATAGATAAATAGATTATACGTAGATAGATATATGATAGATATACATAGATGACAAATAGAAGATGGTAGATCCTCCACTTAGAAATATACAACCTACTCTCTAATAAACAATTTGGTTTTAGGAAAAAACTATCCTGCAATCTGCAACTCTTACACAGCAAAAACATATGACTACACAACTCAATCAGGGCAAAGCAATAGTCGCAATCTACATAGACTTCTGTAAAGCCTTTGATTCAGTGGTACACGACAAACTACTACTAAAACTAAAATCTTATGGTATCTCTGGATACCTACATAACTGGATAGAAGCATTCCTGTCAAACAGACAACAAATGGTCAAAATTGGGAGCGTCCTATCAAATCCAGTACCTGTCAATAGTGGTGTCCCCCAAGGCAGTGTTCTAGGACCAACTCTCTTCATACTCTACATAAACGACCTCTGTGATCATATTAAGAGCAACTGCGTTCTCTTCGCTGACGATGTAAAGCTATTCAACACCAGAGACAATACTGCTACCCTTCAAAAAGACCTCAACTATGTATCAGAATGGCCAAAGAAATGGCAACTTCAAATCTCAATAAATAAATGCTCTGTCCTACATATTGGCAAAAAAAAAATCAGAAAATAAAATACAAGCTGAATAGTCAAGACCTTGTTGATGATCCAAACTCTGTCAAGGATCTTGGAATACTCATCTCTAATGATCTAAGTGCTAGAGCCCACTGCAACTACATAGCCAAAAAGGCATTAAGAGTTGTTAACCTAATCTTACGTAGCTTTTTCTCTGGTAATATTACACTACTAACTAGAGCATACAAAACATTTGCTAGACCAATACTCGAATACAGTTCATCAGTCTGGAATCCTTATCACGTATGTGATATTAGCACAATTGAGAAAGTCCAGAAATATTTCACAAGAAGAGTTCTCCACTCCTCTACTCGTTGTAGAATACCTTATGCCACCAGACTTGAAATTCTAGAACTAGAAAACCTTGAATTACGCCGTCTTCGGTCTGATTTAAGCATGGTATACAAAATCATACATTGCAATGTCCTACCTGTCAATGAATACTTCAGCTTCAACCATAACAACACAAGAGCACACAATAGATACAAACTCAAGGTTAACCGCACCAAACTTGACTGCAGGAAATACAACTTCAGATAGATAGATGAGAGAGATGAGAGAGAGATGAGAGAGAGAAAGATATATATAGATTACAGTAGATGAAGATAGAGATGATGGATGGATGGATGGATGGATGGATGGATGGATGGATGGATGGATACGGTAGATAAAGACCCAACAATTGTGCAGCCGGCTGAGCAGCTGCAGATCCTCACCCCTCAGAGTTTCCCCTGGGCATCCATACTGCTCGTCAGAGGCAAAATGGTTGGGGGGACCTTCTCCCCCCTCTGCTTCTTTTCTAGGTGCCTGAAGCCCGCAGCTGTGGTCCCGCCGGCCCTCCCCTGCTGCCCACCAGGGCCTAGCTCCCGCAGGAAGAATGGGGGCTGCCTGACTGGCCAGGTTCCACCATCGCCTAGGCCTTTCCTCTCCCCGCACCTTCAGCCTCACGGTGGGTTTCCGTCGCTGCTGTGATGGATGACGTCTCGACCCTGGATTATGAGCTGCTGTCTCCCGGGCAGGGGGAGTCCAGCCCCGGGACCCCGGGCATGGACGCTGAGCAGAAAACCGTCTTTGCCTTTGTCATCTTCCTCCTCATCTTCCTCGTGATGCTCATGGTGCGATGTTTCCGTATCTTGCTGGACCCTTACAGCCGCATGCCAGCCTCGTCCTGGACTGACCACAAGGAGGGGCTGGAGCGTGGCCAGTTTGACTACGCTCTGGTCTAGCTGGAGGGGGGGCCCTGGCTCCAGGTGGGGGCCCTCCCCCCTGGAGTTGCTGCTTCTGCCCAGGGAAGGTTGGCCGAGGGGGGTCCCCGCTCTGTGCCAAGCTGTGTGTTTCTCTGTGAGGTGTCTGTTGGGGGGGGGCTTGCGCAGGATCCCCCCCATCTTTGCTGTGGCTTTTTCGGTGTTTCTTTGTGTCGTAGAGATGGAGGCGGGTGTTGTGGGGAAGTGGCAGCCAGGAAAGGGGAAAGTGGGGTTTGCAGGCCCCGCTTGGCAAACGGGGACCTCACTGACCGGGTGCAAAAATCCAGGGATTCGCCCTCCGCCGGTCCCACCCGCCAAAGTGGCGTGCAAATTTTGCACGCTTGGGAGCATCCCCTGCCTTAAGCTGGCTCGTTAAAAAAGATGACAATATTATTTATTTTTTTCACCCAGTGGCCAAACGAAAAACCCCACACCTCACCTGCAAATTCACACGGAGGCCTTAAATCGCCACCTGGCCTCTTAAAAGACCCTTTTTCGGCCCAGCTGGCCTACCTTGCAAGGTTGTTGGGAACATTCCCGACCCAAAAATGCCAGCAGGTGACGCGACGCCTCATTTTTGAAATAGCTTTCGCGGCCTGGAGCAGAAAGGGGGTCGGCCTTTATAACATGTCCTATGATTCCCAGCCTGGGAATTAAAGAGGGCCGTGGAGGGCCCAGGATGATGGTGTGTGTTTGTTTACCATCCAAACCAAAACACTCCCTTTTTTTTATTTTTGCAAGCAAAAATCTCCTTTTTTGTTTTGTTTTTTGCCTTGAAGGGTTCTCTGTGGGTCGGTGTTCAGTGTGTGTGTTTGTGCGTGTGTGTGCATTTGTATATGTGTGTGATGACCAAGTGTGATCTCTGGAGAGTCTCTTGTGTCGTTTCCGATAACAAACGGAGCTGGGATTATCCCGGCAGACGCTTTGCAGCACCCATTAACAATTCATTAATGACCTGGATTAGTAGTAATAATGACCAGAAAGAAGATTAATCGAGAGATTGATGCTTTCGGGGGGAGGAGGGAGCAAAAGTGGGAATTAAAAAGCAGCTTTCGTGGTGTTAAGCCAGTAATTCTCAACCTCGGCCATTTTAAGATGGCTGGACTTCAACTGGCTGGGGAATTCTGGGAGTTGAAGTCCAGCCATCTTAAAATGGCGCTAAGATTCAAGAAATAGTTTTAACCGAATGGGAGAATCCATTTTTTTGGCATGGGGGGGAGGGCGGATTAGCAAAGATCAATGCTGGGTGGTGGTGGTGGTGGTGGGGAGAAAATAATTTAGGAGAACCCTCCCCCCTCTTGGCTTGGGCTTCCAGGGTGAATCGACTGAGCTGGGAGGGGAGGAACATTCCAGCCTCTTGCCCATAGATAGAGGCCTGGCTGGGGACTCTGCCCCCTCCCCCATTTGGGGCAGATTGGGCGGGGCAGGCAAGCAAGGGTGGGCTGCTACCGGTTTGCACTGGTTCGAGCGACCCGGTTCCCAACCGGTTGTTAATTTTATGGCTGGTTCGGTGAACCGGCAAATCCCACCCCTCGCTGCGCCCACCCCAGGAGTCCCCACGCACCCATTTTGGATCCCAGATCAGTCCAGGGCCTGCAAAGTGGCTCGAGGACGGCAAAAAACGGGCCCCTTGGAAGCTTGAGAAGGCTGGAAGTGGGCCCATTTCTGGAAAGCCTCCGGAGCCCACGGAGGGTGAAAAAAAGCACCTCCCTCCAGCCGTGGTGCAGGAGGCCGACTAGGCCATGCCGACCGTGGCCACTCCCAGCCAGCCACCGTCGGCAGAGAACCGGTTGCTAAAATGTTTGAAGTCCACCCCTGGCTGCAACGGGACCCAGGGAGATTCCCCCTTCCCCTCTGTTGGGCTTGTCCTGGGAGTGGGGGTCCTGAACTGGTCTTATTGGGGGGAGGCAGAGAAGGAAACCGGCCTGGATCTCTTTGGAAAATCCAGGTTTAATTGAGTGGCCCCAGATTGTAAATAAATTGGGTGGGGGGGGGGTTTGGGGGAGGCTGGACAGGAACAGGAAATTCATAATAATTATGTTTTTTTAAAAAAGCATACGGTTATATTATTATTATTATTGTTATTATTGTCGTTGTTGCCTGTTTTTTAACCCTTTCTTGCGGCAATGGTCCTGATGTGCGTGTCGTCCCCCCACTCCAAGGGAGGGTTTTCCTTTCTTTGGGACCCTCGTCCCCCACCTCAAATAGTCACGAGGCCAATGCTCGGATTTTGTTGCTGTGCGGCTTTGGTGGGTGCAGGGAAGGAAAAAAAAAGAGGGATAGAGTGCCTCTGAACATGGAGGTTCTCCCCCCAGAGAGGAGGGGGGGGAAGAAGCCCCTTCCTCTCCTCTCCCCTCCCCCCAAATAATGGGGCTCAGGAGGAGGGGGGATCAACCCCGCCAGTGGCCTTTTTCCCAAAATGAGTGTGGGGCGGCCCCACCCACACAATTTCCTGCCCTTCCCCAACATTTAAAACTCTGCAAAAAAAAAAAAAACCAAACACCACAACCAGGCCTTGAACCCTCAGGGAGCTGCCATCCAGGTGCCCACGGAGGATGGGAGTTGTAGTCCAGGTCCCCCAGAGAGCACTGCCACAAAACTGCAGCGAAGACCAGCCAAATTGGAGGCAGCGCTACAATACAAATATAACAGATAATCAGAGTTGGAAGGGACCTTGTAGGTCATCTAGTCCAACCCCCCAATATCTTCCGAAGGTCTCGGTTGGCGCCATCTTGGGAGATCGGGGGCGGCGGGCAGGAGGAGGAGCCCACGCTGGTCGGTTTGTGGGAGGTGGGGTGCAGGGAGGAGGAGAAATAGGGCATTCCCGCCCTGAACGGCTGGCAGCTTGTGGCAGGGAGTTCCGCAGACACCTTCTCTTTGGAAATGAGCTGGAACAATAGCCGGGCCTTGGGGGTGAGGTGGGAGAAAGAGGCCGGGCTGAGCCCCCTGGCTTAGGATGGGTGGAGGGGGGGGGTGTCTCGTTTGTGTCATCCTGTCTGTAAGAGCCTTCCACCCTCCAGGTTGTGTGTCTGTGTGTGTGTGTGTGTGTGTCCACAAATAAAAGCTGTTTTTGGTTGCTAAGCTCTGTCTCTGCCCTGTCTCTTGCTGTCCAGAAATGGCACCATCTCGGATGCTGGTCAGTCCTTTTGGTCAGTTGGGGTCCTTTGGATGGTGGTGGCGGCGGGGGAGGGAAACGAGGGAAATGTCCTGTTTTCACACCCCCATTTTGCCTCATGTCACAACCTTTTCTTGCCGCTGCCGTTAAGTGGAGCGCTGCCCTCGACACGTTAAGTCACCTGCTTGCGAGAGTGAATCCGGCTTCCCCGCCGACTTTCCTTGTCGCAAGGTCACACAAGGCGGATCGTGTGACACACACACACCCGCACACACACACACACACACACCCCAGGGCACACACCACGACTGTTGTAAGTGCGAAGCCCTTGCCAAGCGCCTGAATTTCGACCGCGTAGCTGCAAGGGGGGGGGATGTCGCAGTGACGGCCGTTCGTTGCTCTTTTTTTTCAGGGACTTGGGCGTGAGAGGGTGGGGTGAGGGGGTTGGACTAGAGGACCTTCAAAGGTCCCTCCCAACTCTGTGCATCTTAATTGGGATAGGGACATTTGAAAGGGACGTCGTAAATTTTGAACTGTCCCTCACTGACCTGTTGTTCAGTCGAAGCCTACCTGTTGCACAATTGTGTGCTTAAAGGGACATTTGTGTGTGTGTGTGTGTGTGTTGAAGCCAGTTTCCCAACAAACCAGACAAACCAGATTTAACCCAAAATAACTTTATTGCTCGTGATAGAAAAAAAAAGGGGGGCAAAAGCCCCCGGGTGGGGTGGCCGGTTCTCGGTCCTGACTGCGGCCGACCCGTCCCCCCAAAATGGGTGCCCCCTTGCAGCTCCAGATCCCGGGGAAATTGGGGAGGGGGCTCTGGGTGAGAGAGAGAGGGGGAAAACCCCACATGCACAGACATGACCTTGGCTACTGGGTTAAATTATCATCATCGTGGTCGCCATTATGAGTACAAGAGCAAGAAAAAGCAGCGTGGCAGGAGAGGGAAATTGAAGGCAGCAATGACCTGGGGAGGGCCCCCTCTGCTCTCCTCCCCCCCCCGTGTGGATCGGCCGGGAGGGACACACACACACACACACACACACACACACGACAGGAGGGGCTTCAAGTTTTTCAGACTCCCAAGTCCATCCTCCCCCCTCTCCCCTTGGATATTTTGGGTGGGAGGGAGGAGGAAAGAAGGCTGGCTAGCATGGATTTTCAGGTATCTTCACACACACACACACACACACACGCACGATAAAAATGGCCTGAGGATTTTTTTGGGGGGGAGTGGGGGGGGCGTGGCAGGCAAAGAGCGCAACTCCCCCCCCAAAAAAAAGGGAGACCAAAGTCATTTGGCATGAGAAAAACGGGAATGCTGCACCCAAACGTTAAAAAAAAAAAAAGCCTTCGAGAGAATGAGAAGGAGCCCACTTGAGGTCATCCAGCCCAGCCTGCTCCTCACTGCATTTGTGGTCAAAAGAGAAAAAAAGAAAAGAAACAAAAAGGCAAGATGTCAGTCTTAGGTGCGATCGAATTCCTGCTTGCTGCTGCTTTTTTTTAACTGGTGGAGCTTTGCGGTCTCTCCGTCTAAGAAAGCGGTTGGCCTCCCTTGCAGGGTTGTTGGGTTTTTTTTTGGCCCGCTTGCCTTTGATGGAGCCGGCAAGCTGGAATCCCCCCCTCGGTTAGCTTGCCCGTATCCTCTCATCCTCTGGCCTTTAGGATACCCTCCTCCGAGTTGAGCCCTGGGGAGTGCAAGGTATCCTAGGATCAACGGCCTTTCATTGACCGACCGTTTCAAAGTTACGACGGCCCTGGAACAAAAAGGGACTCGTGGCCATTTTTTACACTTTTTCAGCCGTTGCCGCATCCCCGTGGTCATTATTTTCCACCTTCTGAGTTCGGCTTCTGATCGGAAGTGAGCTTCCAATTTCCACTGCTAAATAAGACAGTGGGGCTTGCCTCCTTTTAAGCCCTTCCTTTTCCCATTGTTGTTAAGTGAATCACCGCGGTCGTTAACGTAGTAAGATGGCTGTTAAGTGAACCTGGCCTCCCTGTTGAGTGGGCTTGCCAGGAGGCTGCCCCCTGGGGGAAGCTGCCGGGTTTGTTAAGTGTGGAAAACAGCCATAAGTCGCTTTGAACCGTCACTAAATGAGTTGGAACAAAGGTTAGAAAACACGAAGTGGCTCCGTTGGGAATGGGGTCTAATCCCGGTTTGTTTGTGATTGTTCACCAATTCCCACCCCTCTTTTACTGGGGTGGGGGGATTATTTTAACCCCTGATAAAATAATATTTTACCCCCTAATAAAATAATAGCTGTTCTCTGCCATATTTCTCTGAAAACAATCCAAAATTTCCTCTTCTTTTTTTGCAAAAGCAATGCAAAATGAAGACGCAGCTCCTTGACTTACCACCGCAAGGGAGCCCCAAAATTTCTGTTGCTAAGCGAGACAGTTAAGCGAGTCTTGCCCCATTTTTACAGCCTTCCTCACCACCATCGTTAGGCGAAGCCCATTAGTGGTTCCGAGGGTAGTCGACTGAATCTGGTTTCCCGTCCCGTTGAGACTCTGTTCATCCGACGGTCGCAAAAGGGGTTCACGTGAACCCCCAAACTGCGACTGTCATAAATACATCAGCAATTTTGATAACATGGCCACAGGGATGCTACGACGGTAGTCAGTGGGGAAAACGGCTGTAAGTCCCTTTTTTGCCAGGGACGTTGTAACTTTGAAACGGTCACTCGATGAACCATTGTGAGACGAGGACGACCTGTGGGTTCCTGTTTTGGGTTGCATCTGGCGAGTCAGCCGTACTACGGAGCCCATTTTGCACCGGGGCTTGCTGGTTGAGAGAGGACGGGGGGAAGGTTCCCACGCGAGGAGGAGGAGGAGTGGGCAGCCGTCGGCAAGGCTTGGCGTATGCGGGTGAAATTTCCATCTGGGTGTTTGTGTGATCCGTGACTCAATCGGTTTGCTTCCCGTCTTGTCTGTCTTCTGCATCACAACAAGGTTTCAGAGTGGTGGGATGTTCCCGGTTCACACCGGTTCTATTGAACCGGTTGCACCAACGATCAGCTGGCCCTGCTCTATCCTGTCCTATATTTCTGCGTTTTTCAGCTCAGTTGCTTCACGCGGCACAGTGGATTCCTGCGCCTCACCTGTGTCTACTTACCGGGGCCGGCCTAGAAGCTAAGCTGTGGTGCTTGAAAGTGATGTGTTTTGAACGCCGCACGCATGAAGCACACGCTCTCATAGAACCGGTAGTAAAAGATGTTGAATCCCAGCACTGGTTTCACACAGGATTGTGCCAGCGCTGAGGTGGCGGGATGGCTGAGTTCGCACAAACAGGTAGTCAAAAAAAAACAAAAAACCACAACCCACAAACCACCACCTTTTCCCCAAGTACCAGAAGGAAGAAACAACGGATGGAAACGAATAAAGGAGAGAAGCCAGGAAAGAAGGTAAAACTACCTAACAGTGAGGACAATTCACCAGTGGAACTGCTTGCCACCAGAAGTTGTGGGTGGCTCCATCACTGCAGGGATTTTTAAGAAGAGATTAGATAAGACGCCTGTCTGAAATAGTTTACGGTTTCCTGTCTTGGCAAGCGGTTGGACTAGAAGACCTCCGAGGTGCCTTCCGACTCTATTCCGATTCTGATTCTGGTTTTCTTGTGTCTTGTGAACCCAGTTTCCAAGTGACACGTCTGAGGAATGGCTGCAGGAGCCGGGTATGTCTAGTCCCACGTTGACTATGCCACGTGTGCCAGAAGTGGCACGCAGAGCCATTTCCCCCAGCATGCGAGAGGTCACTTGGAAGGGCCCCACTGTGCATGCGTGCGTGCACCGCCAGACAGCCGATTGTTGGGTATCTGGCACGCATGTGCAGGGGATGGAGGGGGGACGCACACACATGCGCAGAGATGCGTTGAGCCCAAGGGGATCACACTCACATGTGCCCATGTGCTGTGCGCAAGGGAGGAATCGTGTGTGCGCTGTGCGCGAGGGGGGAATCGCACACACATGCGCAAACACGCGGTGCGTGAGGGGGGATCGCGTGTGCATGTGCAGGGCGCGTGGGAGGGCCCCAGCATGCATTACCTTCTGGGTGCTGGCATGTAAGTGAGCGTGGGCAAGCGAGCAAGTGCGCAATTATCGGCATGGGAGCCGAAAAGGGTTAGCCACCACTGGTCTAGTCTAACGAAGAGAAGGTTGAAGAGGTGACATGATAGAGAGCAGTCTTGCAGTATTTGAGGGGCTGCCCCAAAGAAGAGGAGGGGGATCCAACTAGGAGTGGGATTCTACCGGTTCGCACCTATTCGCTAGAACCGGCTGTTAACATTCTAAGCAGTTTGGAGAACCGGTTGTTAGAAGAAATTTTTACTGGGCTAATCCTGTAAGGAAGGCAGGAAGGAAACATTCTGGTGTTGCTTACAGAAACTGCCTCTCCGTTAACCCTTATTACATTCTTGGCAGGACTAGACTTCCTGTCTCAGGAACATCTCTGGAGTTTTCTTTCCCTCCTTTGCTGGTACTTTGCTTGTATGGAGGGACCATTCAAAGTTACAATGGCACTGAAAAAAGTGACTTATGACCGTTTTTCACACTTACGACTGTTGCAGCATCCCCACAGTCATGAGAGGCCAGGCAAAGAGATGCGTACCTCGATGTGAGTGATATTGAGTTGGCCACGCCCAGCCAATAACATGACCACCAAGCCACGCCCACCCAGTCCCATGACCACCAAGGCACGCCCACCAACAAAGCCACGCCCACAGAACCAGTTGTTAAAAATTTGAACCCCAACCCTGGGTCCAACCTATTCCCCAAAGCCCCTGAAGGACGGACGAGGAACAATGGGAAAAGTAACCAAGGAGAGAAGCAACCTGGAATTAAGGAGAAATTTTGGGACAATGAGAACGATCAACCAGTGGAACCGCTTGCCGCCAGAAAGTGGAACCTCCATCACAGGAAGTTTTAAAGAAGAGACTGGACAACCCTTTGCTTTGCAATGGGATAGGGCCTTCTGCTCGAACAGGGGACAGGATGGGTTGGACTAGATGACCTCCGAAGTCCCGACTCTTGTTAACTTCCGCTTTCCTCCACAGACAGCCTAATTGCTCACCCACCCTCCAAGGGCAGACGGAGAGGGACCTCAATTCAAAGGTTTTGGGGCTGGATTGACAGAGGAAATAAAGCACTCAGGTGTGTCTCCCTGCCCCCCCCAAAAAGAACAAACCGAAGAAACGCAAGCTAGGGAATGCTGGCTAAAATGTGGCAGGGCTAACAGGGTTAAACCAGGCTTACATTTTCAAGTATTTTGGCCAGCAGAGGAGACCAATTCCTGCACGCCCCCCAGGGCTGCTTGCTTCCTCCCCGCCCACAAACTCCAAGCAAAGGGATTCCCCCCTCTTCTTTTTGCAATAAGAGCATTTGTTCCTTTGGGATGCGAAGAGACGGTTGTCCCACTGAAATGTTTGAGGGCGCGCACACACAGCTCGGTTAGCGGACTCCAGGCTTGGGCATCGGCGTAAAACGGAGCAGGCATCGACGCTCGTTCGGCAGAGATCCCCGTATCAAACCCAGGGATTTGGGGGTGTTTGAAAACGGCGGAAGTCTGCAGGGAAGTGGGGGGTGGGGTCAAAAAAAGTCAAGATGGCGACTGCACGAGGGAAGCTTCTTTGGTAAATAACACATGGCGGACGGAAAGAGGCACGCTTCCATTGGCACGCTCAACCGAGGCCATCTTAGCTGCGGGGGGAGGACCCTGGGCACAGGATGGCAGGCTCCTCTGCCTCAGAGGACAACGAAGCAGGCCTGGCTGTCCTGGGTTCAAGGCACGCGGTGTGCGACCTGGGCGAAGAGGAAACACATGGGAGGTCGTGGTTGTTGTTTTTTTTCTTTGGTTTGGCCTCGGGATGCCCGTCTTCCACGCCAGCCATTTCGTGCCGGTCCCAATTCACTCCTAGCATGTGTTAGCCATGGAAGCGAGCGGATTTCGAAGGGGAGTGGGGTGGGGTGGGAGCACACAGGACAAGCGAGGGACGCCACCGAAGGGAGAAGGCGGAGAGACACGGCCGGAGGGTCATCGGAGCGGCCCTCTGGACTTCTCCTAGGTCCATGATGGCGAACCGGTGGCATGCGGGCCAGAGGTGGCACACAGAGCTCTCTTTGTGGGCAGGCGCACTGGCCGGCTGGTCTTCGGTTTCCAGTGCTCCGTCCTGTGCACAGGTGTTCCCTCGCACCCGTGTCCCAGTTTGGGCGCTCGATGCCGAAAAGGTTTGCCATCGCTGTCCTCGGTGGCTAGGAGGCAGCTGGACGGAGAGGAGGCCCTTGTTGAGGAGGGGGCCAGAGGTACCCAAAGGCTGGGCTGGGATCAACAGCGGGGGGATGGGGGTCCTTCGAGCCCCCTCCCCCCGGGTGGCAGAGGGCGGACGCTGGAAGAGCAGGAGGCGGAGGAGGAGGGTCGAAAGGGAGCGTGTTTCCGCCTGGGCCCGGGTCTGGGGTCTCTGAGAAGGGGCCTAAAAGAGGTGAAGTTGCAGCTTCATCTTCAGGGCTTGGCCTGTCTCTCCGGCCACAGAGTCGAAGTCCTTGGCGGCCTCCGGTTTCGGCAGTTCTCGCAGGCGGGACATGGCCACGCTGACAATCTCCAGCAAGTAGGTCCCGGGGGTGGCCGGCTTGCGGCCCACGTGGAGGTAGCTCAGGCCCTCTTTCTCCCGGATGCGGAAGTGCCCGTCGCTGTTGCCCTGTGCAATGACGTAGCGGATGTGGTTCTCCAGGGGCGCCACGGCGGGGAGGAGCTCCAGGATGTGCGCCTTCCGGCCCAGGTCCGAAAGATTCAAAGCGAACACCAGGGGCGCCTCCACATCGATGCTGCCCAAGCTCAGCCCTGGATCCTGCCACAGGGAAGAAAGGGGGAGAGGGTCAGATGGTCAAGGGTTTCTTTTTTTGGGGGGGGCTTTTTAGCCAGGACAAAGGCTTGGGAGCACTGGGGAGTGAGTGGTGGGAAACCACAAGGCTCCCTCTTGGGCCCAGGACAGTTCTAGGTCTTCATAATCGGCTTTGGGACAGAGACAGATCAGCCAACGTTGAAAGGGAGCCTGAAGGTCTTCTAGTCCAACCCTCCGCCCAAGCAGGAGATCCTGCACTGTTTAACAGATTAACAGAGTTGGAAGGGATCCTGTAGGTCATCTAGTCCAACCCCCCACCCAAGCAGGAGACCCTACACCCTTTCTGACAGAGGGCAGCCCAGTCTCTTCTTGAAAGCTTCCAGGACGCTTTATAAAGCTTTAGTAAGGAACAGGCTGGACAACTGTTTGTCTGAAATGCTATAGGGTCTCCTGCTTGAGCAAGGGGTTGGACTAGAAGACCTCCAAGGTCCCTTCCAGTTCTGTTCTGATTGACTGAAACTTCCTTCTACAGATAGTCCTCATTTACCAACTTTATTCAGCAACCATTATCTTATCTTATCTTATCATCTTATCTTACCTTACCTTATCTTACCTTACCTTATCTTATCTTACCTTATCTTATCTTACCTTATCTTATCTTACCTAATGATTCTTATCATCTTATCTTATCTTATCATCTTATCTTATATCTTATCTTATCCTCTTCTCATCTCATCTCATCTCATCATCTCTTCTTGTCTTTTCTCACCTCATCTCACCTCGTCTTATAGCTAACACCCAAGAAGATAGGCTCAAGATCCAGAGGGATCTTGACAGACTTGAACACTGGTCCGTATCTAACAAAATTATTAGTAATATGAGTCACCTAACAGGTATTTGGGTTAGAAATATATAGACCAGGATAAACATTTTATTACTATGTCTTTAAGAGATTGCAAAAACTGCAATTGGGTGTGGTTTTTCAAACGGCCATAAGATGGAGCCAGAAACCTGGATTGTCTTAGTCTTAATCTTAGTCTTAGTCTTAATAGTGTCTCAGTCTCTGTTTCTTTCTGTTGGAAAGTATTGCTCTTCCTCCATTTTTCCTAATTGACTGATATTTCTGGATTTAATGTAAGTCTGATACTGAATTATTTTTGACACTGGACTTTGTTACTGAATTATCCCTGGATTGAAAAACTGACTGATTTACCTGTGAATGACTTTGGACTGCCTATTTTGAACTTTGCTTAAACTTTCTGAAAGTAAAAACCTACATTTACTGTACAGTGTATCTGTGTACTGTGTGTGTATTATTCAAACACTTCTCTCAAATACGTCTCCCTGTATGCGCTCATTCTCCTAACGGGGAATTACCTCAACAAAAATGAAATTCAACGTAGAGAAAAGGAAAGTCCTACACTTAGGCAAGAAAAACCAAAAGGACACATATAGATTGGGTGAAACCAGGCTCAATAGCAGGAACTGGGAGAGGGATCTTGGAGTCTTAGTGGACAACCAGCTAAATAGGAGCCAGACATGTGCAGCAGCAGCTAAAAAAGCCAACGCAATCCTAAATTGCATTAACAGAGGGATACAATCGAGATCAAGGGAAGTATTAATACCACTCTATAAAGCCTTAGTAAGGCCACACCTAGAGTCCTGCATCCAGTTTTGGTCACCACACAATTAAAAAGATGTTGAGACTCTAGAAAAGGGGGCGTGCATAAGCGCACCAACGTGCCTACCGTCCCTGTCCTATTGTTTCTCTTATTCTTTTATTTTTCTTATATGTGCCCATTTCATATATTCACAACTATGTATACACTTGTACTTATTATCTTGTAAACAATTGACAAATCAAATAAATAAAAATAAATAAATAAATAAAATAAAAAGTGCAGAGAAGAGCCACCAGGATGATTAGGGGACTGGAGGCTAAAACATATGAAGAACGGTTGCAGGAACCGGGCCTGGCTAGTCTAGTGGAGAGAAGGACCAGGGGAGACAGGAGAGCAGTCTTCCAATATTTGAGGGGCTGCCCCAGAGAGGAGGAAGGAGTCAAGCTATTCTCCAAGGCATCTGAAGGCCGGACAAGGAATAATGGATGGAAACTGGCCAAGGAGAGATTCAACCTGGAAACAAGGAGAAACTTTCTGACAGTGAGAACAATCAACCAGTGGAACAGAAGTTGCCTTTGGAAGTTGTGGGAGTGCCATCAGTTGAGACTTTCAAGAAGAGACTGGACTGCCCTTTGTCAGAAATGGTGCAGGGTCTCCCGCTTGGGCAGAGGGGGGTTGGACTAGATGACCTACAAGGTCCCTTCCAACTCTGATTATCTGTTTATCACCATCCTATCCTATCCTATCTCATCCAGGATGGATGTCCTTAAGTCTGGCCGGCCTGTCACATTTCATTTCACGATTGCACCATTCGACGCCTGAGTTGCTGGCCTCGGTTGCGGTCAGTAAGCGAGGAACTAGCTGGATCTGAACAAAATGGCAATGAAGGAGGGGGAAAGAAATGGATTAGGTGACGGACACGTCTCATGAGGGCTCTTAAGATGAAATGTCACATCTCTTGAGAAAGAGGAACGAGAATTCAGTGAACCGAACGGAAGAACGCGACGAGCACTCCCCAGCGAGGTCCAAAAGGATCCCTCCCCACTCCCTGATCCAAGCCCTTCCCTCTTTTTTATGGGTGAGGGGAGTATGTGGGTTAAAAAAGGGTAGGGGGTTTCATTCACAGCCACCCTGAGGTTTTTTTTTTTTTTGTCCCTCCGCGGAGGCGCCTTGTTTAGATGAGCAACGATGTAGAAAAAGCGGGAGAAAATAAAACGACAAGAATGTAAATCCTAAGAATGAGGAGGGTGGGGGAGAAATCATTTGAAAGCAGCCCTCCTGTTTTTGGAGGGGGGTCCCCCTCTGGTCTGAGGACATACCTGGTGGCCTTGGGTGCCATTCACGCTGCGCCGCTGGCGACCCCTCTTGGGGTATCCGTTGATCTTGCATTCGTAACAGGCCTCCGGAGACAACAGGTTCTCTTCATCCTCTTCTGGGGGGGCCGGGAAATAGCTCTCCTTGGCGAACCCCAGTCCTGAGACACAGTGCCTGGGGAAGGGGGGAGGGTATAAGAACATGAATCGGGGGTGGGGATCTTGAAAGCATTGAGGGGGTTTGTCTCGTTGGAGAAGGATCGGCAGAAACTGGAGGTGGAGTTAAACAAGCGATCAGCCTAGAATCCCTACATAGTCACAACTGGTCTGCTCTCTCACAATATGTTTGTGTGTGTGTGTGTGTCTTTTAATGACCCCCGTTAATTCCTTGCATCGGGGTGGAGTCTGGGCAACTGAATGGAGCGGAGTGTTGACTGGCCGGATGCCCTTCCTGTTGCCAGTGCGGAGTTTTATTCGGCAGATATGTTCATGCCCAGAAAGAGAAATATCTGCCTCTACCTAGGATTGAATTCACAGCCTCCTGAATGTGAGGCGAGAGCTCCGCCTCTTAGGCCGCCACGCCACGTGCCCTGCTCTCTCACAACTGCCCTACGGAGACGCAATGGGGGGGGGGAGAAAGGGAGACGCTTACCCTTGCCCTGCCCGGAAATAGCCGGTGGGGCAGCCGCAGAGGTAGCCCCCCTCAGTGTTGGAGCATCCGTAGCTGCAGGGGCTCCCTCCGGCTGCGCACTCGTTCACATCCTGGCAGCCCCCCAGGGCTTGGTCGAAGTCGAAGCCGGACGGACAGACGCACTTGAAGCTTCCCAGGGTGTTGTAACAAGAGGCCGAACCGCAGACCGCGGAGCTGGAGCACTCGTTCTCATCTGGGGAGAGAAGAGGAGGGGGGCTACTTACCAGCGGGTGAGTTTCCCAACTGTCCCTAAAGCTGGGGTGGGATTCTACCGGTTTGGACCGGTTTGAGCGAACAGGTAGTTCCAGTGATCATTTGGCTCATTGAAATTATCCAGTGCCACAAAGCCCATGTTTCAAGCCTTACGAGGTCCATCCTGCTGGAGCCCAATGAAGCCTCCGAGACAAGGAAGGCCATTGAGTGTATGAATACTACAAAGCCCATGTTTCAAGCCTTACGAGGTCCATCCTGCTGGAGCCCAATGAAGCCTCCGAGACAAGGAAGGCCATTGAGTGTATGAATACTACAAAGCCCATGTTTCAAGCCTTATGAGGTCCATCCTGCTGGAGCCCAATGAAGACTTTGAGACAAGGAAGGCCATTGAGTGCATGAATACTACAAAACCCATGTTTCAAGCCTTATGAGGTCCATCCTGCTGGAGCCCAATGAAGCCTCCGAGACAAGGAAGGCCATTGAGTGCATGAATACTACAAAGCCCATGTTTCAAGCCTTACGAGGTCCATCCTGCTGGAGCCCAATGAAGCCTCCGAGACAAGGAAGGCCATTGAGTGTATGAATACTACAAAGCCCATGTTTCAAGCCTTACGAGGTCCATCCTGCTGGAGCCCAATGAAGCCTCCCGAGACAAGGAAGGCCATTGAGTGTATGAATACTACAAAGCCCATGTTTCAAGCCTTATGAGGTCCATCCTGCTGGAGCCCAATGAAGACTTTGAGACAAGGAAGGCCATTGAGTGCATGAATACTACAAAGCCCATGTTTCAAGCCTTATGAGGTCCATCCTGCTGGAGCCCAATGAAGCCTCCGAGACAAGGAAGGCCATTGAGTGTATGAATACTACAAAGCCCATGTTTCAAGCCTTATGAGGTCCATCCTGCTGGAGCCCAATGAAGCCTCCGAGACAAGGAAGGCCATTGAGTGTATGAATACTACAAAGCCCATGTTTCAAGCCTTATGAGGTCCATCCTGCTGGAGCCCAATGAAGCCTCCGAGACAAGGAAGGCCATTGAGTGCATGAATACTACAAAACCCATGTTGCTAGCCTTACGAGGTCCATCCTGCTGGAGCCCAATGAAGCCTCCGAGACAAGGAAGGCCATTGAGTGCATGAATACTACAAAACCCATGTTTCAAGCCTTATGAGGTCCATCCTGCTGGAGCCCAATGAAGCCTCCAAGACAAGGAAGGCCATTGAGTGTATGAATACTACAAAACCCATGTTTCAAGCCTTACGAGGTCCATCCTGCTGGAACCCAATGAAGCCTCCGAGACAAGGAAGGCCATTGAGTGCATGAATACTACAAAACCCATGTTTCAAGCCTTACGAGGTCCATCCTGCTGGGGCCCAATGAAGACTCCGAGAAAAGGAAGGCCATTGAGTATATGAATACTACAAAACCCATGTTTCAGGCCTTACGAGGTCCATCCTGCTGGAGCCCAATGAAGCCTCCGAGACGAGGAAGGCCATTGAGTGTATGAATACTACAAAGCCCATGTTTCAAGCCTTATGAAGTCCATCCTGCTGGAGCCCAATGAAGCCTCCGAGACAAGGAAGGCCATAGAGTGTATGAATACTACAAAGCCCATGTTTCAAGCCTTACGAGGTCCATCCTGCTGGGGCCCAATGAAGCCTCCAAGACAAGGAAGGCCATTGAGTGCATGAATACTACAAAACCCATGTTTCAAGCCTTACGAGGTCCATCCTGCTGGGGCCCAATGAAGACTCCGAGAAAAGGAAGGCCATTGAGTATATGAATACTACAAAACCCATGTTTCAGGCCTTACGAGGTCCATCCTGCTGGAGCCCAATGAAGCCTCCGAGACAAGGAAGGCCATTGAGTATATGAATACTACAAAACCCATGTTTCAGGCCTTACGAGGTCCATCCTGCTGGAGCCCAATCACGCCACCGAGACAAGGAAGAACAAGGAGTATAGCCACAGTACTCCAAGGCGCCCCCCAGATCTACTCACCCACGCACTGGTTCCACTGGTAGTGCTGGATGTAGCCTTGGGGGCAGCCACAGCGGTATCCACCGAGCACGTTCTGACACCCATGCTGACACCGGTGATTCCCGTCACACTCGTCCACATCTGTGCAAAAAGACACGGGGATAACTCTCCAATCAGGGCAGCCCTTTGCTCTCATGTACCGTTGCTACAAATACCTCTCCATCATTTGCAGTGGGTTTTCTGATCGATCGGTCAATCCGAAGAGAGCTGGAAGGGACCCGGGAGGTCTTCTAGTCCAGCCCCCTGGTTTAAGCAGGAGACCCTAGACCATTTTAGACAAGTGGCTGTCCAGTCTCTTCTTACAAGCCTCCAGTGATGAAGCACACCCACCACTTCTTGTGGCAAGCAGTTCCACTGGTTTATTGTCCTTCCTGTTAGGCAGTTTCTGCTTAATTCCAGGTTGCTCCTCTCCTGGATTAGCATCCATCTGTTGCTTCTTGTCCTGCCCTTCTGTTACTTTGGAAAATAATTAGACTCCCCCCTCTTCTTTGGGGCAGCCCTTCCAATCCTGCTATCATGTCACCCCTAATTCTTCTTCTTTTTTTCAGACTAGCCAAACCCAAATTCTGCAACCGTTCTTCATATAGTTTTTAGCCACCAGCTCTCTAATCCTCTTAGTGGCTCTCCTCCATCTTTCTATTACTATCTATCTATCTATCTATCTATCTATCTATCTATCTATCTATCTATCTATCTATCTATCTATCCATCCATCCATCCATCTATCTATCTTTGTATCTATTATCTATCTTTGTATCTATTATCTATCTCTATCTATCTAATATCTCTATCTATCTTTCTATCTCTCCTACCTCTTTCTCTATTATCTATCTCTATCTATCTCTCCTATCTCTCTATCTATGATCTATATCTATCTCTCCTCTATCTCTCTTTCTATTATCTCTCTCTCTCTCTCTCATCTATCTATCATCTATCTATCTATCTATCTATCTATCTATCTATCTATCTATCTATCTATCTATCATCTATCTATCTATCTATCTATCTATCTATCTATCTATCTATCTATCTATCTATCTATCTTTGTATCTATTATCTCTCTGTCTCTGTCTCTCTCTCTCTCTAATCATCTATACTATATATAGCTCTATATGTGGTAAACTATGATTCTGACACCCGTGTTCCACTCCCCCCTCCCACACCCACACAGGGATGTGTGGATGGGACACACACCTTCGCAACTGCTTCCCGAGTTATCCAAGGTAAATCCCTTCTGGCATTCGCAGTTGTAGCTGCCGGGGGTGTTCAGACAGTGTCCTTTGGACCCGCACAATGTTGGCTGAGCGTTGCACTCGTTGTTGTCTAGAGGGGATCAGAAATGAAAGGGAGTGAGTGATTCTATGGAAAAGGCACACACGGTACCAGGCACAGAACCAACTGCATGGTGGAAGGCATCTCTGAGCTGTTTGTAGCTTGGCTCGTTTGCTAGAGAGACCTATTTTCAAAACAAGCACTTTCTCTACGCTGCCTGTATTGAGAATGTTGTAAAATTGTTGTAAACAGCCCAGAATCACTTAGGTGAGATGGACAGTGTAAACACTTCATGAATAAATAAAGGTTGCAGGTGAATTCACACCTGGCACCTAAGCCCGGAGGGCAGCTTCAGCCAGATAAGCCATGACAGGAACACAGATAAGCCACGACAATGCCAGATAATTCATGATTTGCTCCCAACGACTTGCTGTGCGCAGCTTCCCTTTTTAAACATTGTGTTCCCAGCTGCAGCTAATGAAGGGAATCAGGGCCCTTTCCTCCCCTGTAAGCCACGCAACTCCTGTTGCTCCCTTCTCCGTTCCTCCCTGTGTGCCCTAGGATGAAGAAGGGGTGGGCCTGGGTCTTCCTCCGAATTCCCTCTCCCTTGCTCTACCTCTCCCCTGCTCTGCCCAGCAGGACTTTGCCCTTCCCCAGTTTCCTCCACAGCCAACAGAGCCACGCTCCCACTCCCTGTCAGCTGCTCGGCCTCCCCCTTGGAATCAGATTCTGACAAGGATATGACAGACGGTCTGAAATGGCCGTAAGTGTGAGGAGAGATCGTGTGTCACTTCCTTAGTGCTGTTGTAACTTTGAGTGTCACTAAACGAACAGTTGTAAGTCATCCATCATTGCCTCAAATTGGCAGCAGACTTTTCCCACCCACCCCTACTTAGGAAGGAGAAAAAATACGCACAACTTGAAAATAAACATTAGCAAAACGAAACAGACTGGCAGTCAAACCTTCCACTCAAGAGCGTTCGGGTTGTTGTTTTTTCACCAAATGTGAGCCATAAACCACAATTTAATATTTATTTTATCCTGGCTTAAGATCCGAACACACTCCATACAGGGGTGGGCTCCACATTTTTTAGCAAGAGCTCTCTGCCCTAATGACTGGCTTGGGTGGGCGTGGCTATGTGGCCATGTGGCTGGGTGGGAGTGGCTGCGTGGCCATGTGGCTGCGTGGGTGTGGCCAACTCAATGTCACTTCTCACTTCTTTGCCCTAATTATCTCTATCTCTATCTATCTATCTATCTATCTATCTATCTATCTATCTATCTATCTATCTATCTATCTATACCAAAAAGTCATTTTATTATTTTGTGCATTTAATTTAATACTTTAATAAAAGACTGGGTGAAACCAGGCTTGCTAGCAGTGACTGTGAGGGGAATCTTGGGAGTCATAGTGGAGTTTCTGGTGAGTTACGTGATTCCTATTATTTGGGAATTAATCCCCTCAGAGGCTTGTGGCTATGTTAGCTGATTTTCTCAAAGGCTCTCCCTCCCAAGCGCTGAGTGGATTGTTTATCTAGCTTGCCACACTGTTACGAGGTGTGAAATGCTCTTGGCTGAATGCCCAGAAGTTCAATTAAGCCTACTAAGAGCTTTCCCTGGCTGCTTGTCTTTCGGAGGCTATTAGGGGCTCTCCAAGCCCCACAGAGTTTTAGCTAGGAGCTCTCCCGAGCCCCGGCAAGCCCCTAGAAGCCCACCCCTGACTCCATGCAACCCCCAATTCTGTTTTTGGGGGGTAACGACACTTTAAAAGTCAGAAACAGATCACTCACCGATGCAGGAAGAATGGTGCTGGGTGAATCCCGGGGGGCATTTGCAGTTGAAGCCCCCAATGACGTTCACGCAAAGGAACTGACAATTGTGCTGCTTCGTGGAACACTCGTCCAAATCTGGAAATAAAAAAAAAGTGAGATTACCAGAAGAACAGAGATGGACTAGATGACCTATAAGGTCCCTTCCAACTCTGATTATCTGTTATCTGTTATCAGTGGTAAAACAATTGGAATCCCACCATTTGCCCTCGATCTCACCTTTGCATGTCTTGCCATCTTCCTGCAGGATGTACCCTCTGGGGCAGGAACACTGGAAGCTGCCCTTCGAATTCTTGCAGATGAAATTGCAGGGTTTGGGGGACTGGCTGCACTCATCCAGGTCTAAAGGGGGAGAGCAGGGTGGAAGGGAGATGGAGAAAGGGAGGAAGGGTCCAAGTGGCTTAAGGGGTCCTTCTCCTTCCTCCAAAGTCCTCGGCTTTACAACCGAAGGTTCCGTGGCTAAGCGAGACCATGGTTAAAGTGCGTCAGGAAATTGGCGAAATTGGCGAGTCGGAAAAAGCGTTCCCGGGTTCTTTCTGTTTTGTTTTGTGTTTGTGTGAGCATGTGTGTGCTTGTTTGTGTGTACAGGTAGTCCTTGATATACAACCATAACAGAGCCTGCCCATTATGGAGACTGTCCATTACGGTTTTATGGTTGTTTGTTGTGATGGTTGTACATTCACATTCTCATATGTGACAGCCATTAAGTGAATGTGGTGGTTGCTAAAGGAACGCCGTTGTCATTAAACAAACACCTCAGACATTAAGTGAACCCATTGTTTGCTATGGAGTAAAGGGTGTAGCTGTCAGGATTCCAGCAGTTACCCCAATTAAATAAATCCTGAGTCTTGAGCCAAACTTCTAAAACTTCAAAGGATTTATTGGGAGTTAACATGTCGGCATGATCCGGGTGTAGACGACTCTGAGACACGCAATTCCCTGTCACCCTTGAACCTGGTTTTTCCCCACACCCTGGGTGTATTATAATTCATATTTTCCAACGAAACACATCCATAGCCAAGAGTCATCAATCATACTCTCAAATTAGAGATTTGCATGGCATATAAACTCCAGTTGTTTAGTTATATATAATCTTTGCAAGATATGAATGGAATGCACTTTCGATTCCAAACTGCTGCACTGCTCTTTCAAACTCCTTCCCCCCTCCATTTCTGTTGGCTATAAAACGGGCATAGAAATGTTTTATGAGTTGACAAAGTGAGCCTCACCCCCCCTTTTACCACCCTGCGCACCACCGTTGTTAAGTGAATCTGTGCAGTGGCCAACACGGTGTTGAAGTGTGAATCTGGCTCCCTCCCCTTCCCCTCGGTGGTCTTGGCTGGCTGGAAGGCCTTAAAAAGGGGATCTCTACAACCATCGTAAACAGGAACCAGGTTGTCAAGCGTTTCAAATTTTGGTCCTGTCACTATACTGGGATGGTCATAAGAGTGAAAAACGGAAGGAAAGTCACTTCTTCCTCCCTGTACTGTTGTAAATTTGAACGGTCGCTAAAGAAATGGTCTTAGACTTAGTGGCTTTGGGTGGGCAGGTGGGCTGAAGCCCGCTGAGGGGCTTCGTCTCTCGCTTTGGATGCTCTGATGTACAGCGAGGATTTCTTGACGCCCTCAGAGTTGGTCGGTGGAAGTCAGGTCATTAAATTCAAGATGGTGGCTGCAAGGGGGGCAACTGGAACCTCCACCCCCTTTCCTTCTCAGCTCTTGGGCAGGGGTGAGATTCTACCGGTTCACACCGGTTCTATGGAACCGGTTGTTACGATTTTTCGGAGAACCAGCAAATCGTGCCCCTGGCTGGCCCCGCCCCTCTCTGCACACCCCTCCCCACCCAGTCAGTCCTTAACATGCTTGTGCGACATTGCGCACAGGCCCGACATCGCTGACTGTGTTCTTCCCCCGTCCAGTCACTCCTTAAGGTATTGTTTTTTTAATCCCCTCCCGACGATCAGCTGTTCCTATGATCAGCTCTGCCGGGATCCCCCTCACTGTCTTACTGCTTCACCCAGGAGACAAAAAGGTGTGCATGGGGAATGTGGGGGGGTTGCTGCATTCCTTTTTTTTTTTTTGCCTTCCTGGGCCCCAGGGAAGCCTTCCGAGAGCAAAAACGTTCCCCCAGGAGTCTTTCCTGAGGCCCAGGGGGCAAAAAATAAAATAATATTGGGAGGGGTGCTGCAAAAAAGAAAAAGCCACTCCCACCCAGTCACATGGCCATGCACACCAAGCTACACCCACAGAACCAGTTGTTAAAACATTTGAATCCCACCCCTGCCCTTGGGGGCAATCTTCATTTGGGGGAGCGGGCTTTCCCCAAGACCCTTCTGTCCCAAGGGAATCCCCACACCTCCTCCACTCCTTTTCATCCTACTCCTTCCCTCCCTCCCTCCCTCCGTTTAAAGTGAGGTCTCAGTATTTGGATATTGGTGTCATTTAGGTTTTGTGTGGTTTTACCTTTTAATATTGAAAGCTGCCCAGATTTAACCTTCTGGTAAGGTGGATGGCCAATACATTTTGAAAGAAAGAAAAGAAGTAAAGAAAAGAAAAGAAAGAAGAAGAAGAAGGAAGGAATGAAGGAGGGAAAAGGGAGAAAATGGGAATGGGAATAACAGGAAGGAAGGAAGGAGAGAGAGAGAAAGAAAGGAAGAAAGGAAGAGGGAGGGAGGAAATGGGAATGTGAATGAGAGGAAGGAAGGAGTCAGAGAGAGACAGAGAAAGAAAGGAAAAAGGAGGGAGGGAAGAAGATATTTGATGGGGAATGAAGGAAGGAGAAACAGAGAGACAGAGAGAAATAAAGGAAGAAGGAGGAAGGGAGAGAGGAAGCAAGATATTTGATGGGGAATAAAGGAAGGAAGGAAGGAAAAAGGGAAGGAGGGAGAGAGGAGAGGGAGGGAGGCGGAAGACAGGAAAAAGGGAGGAAGGAAGGAAGGAAAGAAAGAAGAAAAAGGGAGGGAGGACGAGAGAGAGAGGAGAGGGAAGACGGAAGGAAGGAAAGGCAGGGAGGGAGGGAGGAAGAAGGGAAAGAAGGTGCCACATTTCCTTGGAGCAAAGCGGGGGCCCAGCCACAGCAAAAGGGAGCTCGGTGGGTGTGGGGATCAGGCCCCTTACCCTGGCAGAGGGTCCCGGTGATGTCCAGGGTGTAGCCGAGGTCGCAGTGGCAGCGGAAGGAGCCCACGGTGTTGATGCACTGGCCGTGGTGGCAAAGCTTGGGCAGCACTTTGCATTCGTCGATATCTGCCGGGGTGGGGAGAAGAGGTTGAGAAGTGTGTGTATGTGGGGAAAATCCTCCATTAAAACCCAGCAAGACCAACAGCCTTCCCTGCCCCCCCCCCACCAAGGGATGGGGTGCAGAGGCCGGGCAGCCGGGGCCCCTCCAAAACCCCGATCTCCCATACTCCTCCCTGTCCTTTTCCACGAAAACCTTTGGAGTGGAAATGGGGCAATGGTGGGATTTAAGACGGTTCGGAACGGTTTGTGTGAACCGGTTGTTAAAAAAAATAAAATAAAACTAAATCCCACCACTGAAATGAAATGGGGTAGGGCGAGAGGGGCAAGCCGTCCCCACCAGCTGCCCCCACCCCACCCCAGAGAAATCAAGAAACTCCTGCATTAAAAGGAGCTGCCACCCACAGGTGATAAACGCTATGAAACTCCTTCTAACAGCAAGCAGCTTCCTCGGAGTGAGTTACACGGCCTTACCTCAGTCGCAGTGGGGGTATTCTAACGGTTCGGCCTGGTTCTGCCGAGCCGGTAGCTGCAATGAGCAGCGGAGACCAAACCGGTTCTCTCCACTGCTCTGCTGTTGGGCCCACCCACCCACCTGGGCTCCCAGACTCACCTTTATCTGCTAAATTTGAAGCGCAGCTGCTTCGCACGGCACAGAAAAGTGCCACGCGGCAGCTGCTGAAGCGGCCGGGATCATGCAGGCTTGCAGGAGGTGAGCTAGAACATCTATGCGCCTGCGCAAAGTGTGCGTTTGGTGCGCGCGCACACATGCAAAGTGTGTGCACGCGCGCAAATCCCACCCACCAAGCCACAACCACCGAACCGGTGGTAAAAACATTTGAATCCCACCACTGCTCAGTCGGGTCGACATACAAAATTTATCAGAGTCTATTCATGAACTGGAATAGAGCTTAATAAATAAGGCCAGCCAATGAGAGCTGAATTGGGGGCTGAAACTTAAAAGAGAGAATCTGGGCCTGGTTAATCTCTGTCCTGTGCTCAGCTCAAAAGTGAAAGAGAAACTAACTTGCTCGTCTGCTGAAGTCGAGTTGCTGCTCTGCTCTAAACCTGTAACAGGTCTGCTTCTGTTTGTTCCATGTTGGAGAAGTCTACAACTGGTACTGTAAAATTTACTTCATATGTTTATAAAGAAGTTAAACGAAGCCTCAGCCATCTGTGTTTTTACTTTTCTGGGGCTGAATTTATGTTGCAAAACTGAACAAAAGTTTTATATCAACATAAAGTCTAATTTTATAAAAAGTGTCCCCGTCCCCCCCGTATTAAATTGTGGGAGTTTAGAGACCAAATTGCCCGAGGCTCTTCAAAGTAAGCAAGAAATCGCTTGGGCCTTTGGGGAAAACACCGGGAAAAGCCCATCATGTCAATGGACTCAGTTGAGATTCTACCTAGGTTCACCGAGAGGACGAGACCAGAATGTTTCAGTCATTCCTTTGTTCCCCAAACAAGTGGAGGGTCTTTCCGTACAGGTGTAACTAAGTGAAGTCTACAAGGCAGCTGGGATAGGGCACGTGGTGGTCCCTTCTCAGCCTTATGGGAGGATTCCCATCCCCAAACGAAGGTGTCATTTCAAGAGAATTGAAGGGCTTCTTGGGGGCAGCAGCCGAGGGAGCTGCGGCTTCCATTCAGTTCAGGAAAAGCCCAAAATAAGGAAAAATCTCTCTTTTTCTCTCCTTCCTTCCTTCTCTCTCTCCTTTCTTCTTTCTCTCCTTCCTTTCTTCCTTCTCTCTCTTCTCTCTCCTTTCTTTCTTCTTCTTGTCTTCCTTTTCTTTCTCTTCTCACCTTCCTTCCTTTTCTTTCTTTCTCTCTTTGTCTTCTCCCTCCTTCCTTCCTTCCCTTTCTTTCTTTCTTTCCTTCCTTCTTTCTTTTCTTCCTTCCGTTTCTTTCTCTTCTTCTTCCTTCCTTCCTTTTCTCTCTTCTCTTTCCTCCCTCCCTTCTCTATGTCTTTTTCTTCTTTCTTTCTCTTTCTCTCCTTCCTTCGTTGCTTCCTTCCCTTTCTTTCTCTTTCTTCTGTCTTCTTTCCTTTTCTCTTCTCTCCTTCTTTCCTTCTTCCTTCCTTTCTCTTTCCTCCCTCCCCCTTCTCTCTCTCTTTCTTTCTCTTCTCTCATTCCTTCCTTCCTTCTTTTCTTGTCTTCCTTCCTTCCTTCCTTCCTTCTTTTTCTTGTCTTCCTTCCTTCCTTCCTTCCTTCCTTCCTTCCTTCCTTCCTTCCTTCCTTCCTTCCTTCTTTTTTCTTGTCTTCCTTCCTTCCTTCCTTCCTTCCTTCCTTCCTTCCTTCCTTCCTTCCTTCCTTCCTTCCTTCCTTCCTTCCCTCCCTCTCCCGCTCCCTCCCCGCCCTCTCTTCAATTGGTCCCCCGAATCTTAGCAGCCAAATAACGGGGTGATGGGGGAAGGTGTTTCCGGAGTTTCAGGGTAGCTGCTCACCTCTGCCGTCGGTCATGTAGCCCGGCCCATGGGGGCACATCTTCTTGTACTGGGCCGTGCCCGGGAAGGGGCAGGGTTCGCACTGGGGCCCCCAGCCTCGCCCTCCATTGCAGCAGCACTCGGACTTGGTGACTTGCTGGCGGTTGGAGGAGGACATCTGGCACAGCGTCTGGAGCACCTCGGTGAAGCAGAAGCCTTGGCGGGTGTCTGGGGGGAGGGGGAAGAGAGGGGGGAGGGATCCCCCCGGTGAGTCTCTGGACAGGACAAGGAGAGGGGTGCTGGGGAAGGCCCCCCTCCCCCGATGAGCTTGGCATAGAGTTGCACCCCCCCCCTGAACCCCCATCTGCCAATTTTGATTGGCAAGAGAGATGCTGGTCATCTTCCTGCAACAGTCGGGGTGGGAAGGGACCTGAGAGGCCATCTAGTCCAACCGCCCCCCCCTGCTCAGGGCTCATCCTCCACCAGTGTCTGGCTGAGGAATGCTGGGAGTTGAAGTCCACAAGACTTAACGTTGCCAAACTTGGAGGAGACCCCCTGCTCTCACACCATCGAGACCCTGAAGACTCAGAGAAAGGAGAATTCCCCCATTTCACGTGGCAGCCAGTTCCACTGGCTAACAAGACCATAGATAGATAGATGATAGATAGATAGATTGATTGATAGATTGATAGATAGATAGATGATATAGATATACAGATAGATAGATAGATAGATAGATAGATAGATAGATAGATAGATAGATAGATAGATAGATAGATAGATAGATAGATAGATAGATTGATAGATTGATAGATAGATTGATTGATAGATTGATTGATAGATTGATAGAGATGATTGATAGAGAGAGAGAGAGAGAGAGAGAGAGAGAGAGAGAGAGAGAGAGAGAGAGAGAGAGACAGAGAGAGAGAGAGAGAGAGAGATAGACAGAGAGAGAGATAGATAGATAGATAGATAGATAGATAGATAGATAGATAGATAGATAGATAGATAGATAGATAGATAGATAGATAGATAGATAGATAGATAGATAGATAGATATCAGATAGATAGATAGATAGATAGATAGATAGATAGATAGATAGATAGATAGGGCTTCCTCGTAGCTTTAATCCATCTTGGTGCCCGCGCAGCAGCTGGACAGGGGAGCCAATGACCCAGAGAGCTCCTGCATTGGAGCATTCAAAGGAATGCTGGACATTTGCATCCCAGTACTGACCAAGGGGTTGGGCTAGATGGCCTCTGACTCTAGGATGCTACACCCAGCGTGGAAGTGCGGCATCGTGGACACAAGGCATGGAAACGCCCACACTGGCTGGCACGTAGCAAGGATCCATTGGTACGGGTCCGCCACTCTCCTCCACCACTGGCAGGGCAAGCCTGGGGCCCCCCCTTATTGCCCTTGTGTCTCCTTCTCCTCCCCTTCTCCTGTCCTCCCTCCCTTCTCTCCTCCTGTTCGTCTTCTTCCTCCCCTTCTCCTTCCTCTCTTCTTCCTCCTCCTCCTCCCTCATTCTCTTCCTCCCTTTCTCCTCCCCTTCACTTTCTTCTTCCATCCTCCTCCTTCCCCTCCTTCACTTCCCCTTCTTGTCTTTCCTCTTTCTCTTCTTTCTTCTTCTCATTTTCCTCTTCCTCCTCCTTTTTCTTCCTCCCCTCCATGTTCTCTTCCTCCTCTCCTCCTGCTTTTTCCCCTCTCCTTTTTCTCTTATTTCCTCTTCTTCTTCTTCCTCCTCCTCCTCCCCCGTCCACATTCTCTTCCTCCTTCTTCCCCTCTCCTCTCCCTCCTCCTCCTCTTTCTCCTCCCTTCACTTCCTCCTCTCCTCTTCCCCTCCTTCTCCTCCTCTTCCCCTTCTTCTTTTCCTCTTCTTCTTCCTTCCACTTTCTCCTCCTCTCCTCCTGCTTTTCCCGTCTCCTTTTTCTCTTTTTTCCTCTTTTCTTCTTCCTCCTCCTCCTCCCCCTCCACATTCTCTTCCTCCTCCCCTTCTCCCCCTCTCTTCCTCCTCCCCCTCCTTTCTTTCTCTTCTCCTCCTCTTTCTCCTCCCCTTCACTTTCTCTTCCATCTCTCCTCCTTCCCCCTTCTCCTTTTCCCCTTCTTGTCTTTCTCTTTCTCTTCTTTCTTCTCTCATTTTCCTCTTCCTCCTCCTTTTTCTCTTCCTCCCCTCCATGTTCTCTTCCTCCTCTCCTCCCTCTCTTCCTCTTCCCCTTTCTTCTCTTCTCCTCCTCCTTCACTTCTCTTCTCTGCCCTCCTCCTTCTCTTCCTCCACTTCTCCCCTTCCTCCCTTTCTTCTCCTATTTTCCTCATCCTTCCCTCCCTTTCTCTTCCTCCTCTCCTCCTCCCCTTCTCTTTCTCTTCCTCCTCCTTTCTTCTCTTCTCTTCCTCCTCTTCCTTCATCTCCTCTTCCTCCTCCTCCTCCCTTCTTCTCTTATTTTCCTCCTCTTCTTCCTCCTCCACTTCTTCCTCTTCTTCCTCCTCCCCTCCCCTTCCTCCTTCCTCCTGCTCTCTGCAAATTGCACTCCCTTCTAGCAGTGATAAGGTTCCCTAGTTGGGTCATGAAACGTCTGCAAGAAAATCACCAAACTCAGCACCAAGGACCCACAATGAGTTTCCCCACCATACACAAGCATACACACACACAGAGAGAGTTTAACTTTTGAATTAAATATTCAAGAAATATTCAAGAAACAAAATCTGGAGACGAAACATTTCCTGAACCTTCCTTTTGTCTGCATTCTTGATGCTTTTTTGCCCAAATCATCCAGGAGCACTGAACCTCCACTAAAATACAATAATTTCAATTATGTTTACAAGAGGCAGAATGTAGACTTTGGAAAGGGAACAAGGAGAAGCTGGAAGCGGCTAGAGAATTCTTTCTCCTGATTTGAACAAATGCAATTTTCTTTGGCCATCGATTAAGTCATGTCCACTTTTGGACTTGGCCTGAGGGGCTGGCCAATGGCCAGGCAATGCGTTAGCGGGATGAAGCATTTTATAATCTCTTTATAATCTCTGTACAATCTTTTTAATGGCTGGATCGTTTTTTACTTCGTATTGTCAGGGAAGCTGGAAAAAGTAAAGAGAAGGACATCAGAGGCAAACAACCGAGAATTAGAAACACAGAATCAAGATCACGTGAAGTATTGGTTTTAAAAAACCCAAGTAAGGCCACACCTGGAATACCGCAATCAATTTTGGTCACCCACATTGCAAAAAAAGATGTAGAGATTTTGGGAAAAGTGCTGAGAAGAGCAACTAAGATGATCAAAGGCCTGGAGACTAAAACATATGAGGAACGGTTGTAGGATTTGGGTTTGGCTAGTTTAGAGAAAAGAAGGGACTAGGGGTGACATAATAGCAGTATTCCAGTATTTGAGGGGCTGCCCCAAAGAAGAGGAAAGGGTCAAATTATTCTCCAAAACACCTGAAGGCAGGAGAAGAAGCAATGGAAGGAAACTAATCAAGGAGAGATTCAACTTGGAAATAAGGGGAAACTTTCTAACAGAACAATTAACCAGCGGAACTGCTTGCCACCAGAAGTTGTGGGCGCTCCATCCCTGGAGGTTTTTAAGAAGAGTCGTTCGGTGAATTATTAACAAGTTGAAGAATTCAGTTAAGTGATTCACTAAAGAACTGCAGTGATTTGCTAAACCACTCTGGTAAGAAAGGTTGCAAAATCAGGCACACTTAAAAACTGCCTTGTTTGGCAACCGACGTAAGACGAGGACTTCCTAGAGAATGATTGGATGCCAATTTTATAGATTTATAGATTAACAGAGTTGGAAAGGGACCTTGTAGGTCATCTAGTCCAACCCTCGGACCCTACACCATTTCACAAATTAACAGAGTCAGAAGGGACCTTGTAGGTCATCTAGTCCAAACGCCCACCCCCGCCCAAGCAGGAGACCCTACACCATTTTAAACATCTCATCAACTTAAGGAAATTAAAAAAAACATCCTGATTCTACCCCTTTTCTCCAATTTCTTTTCAAACCACAAAGGTGGATAGGAAAACATCCAAGCTTTGAGCATGAATGCCCTGCCCAAACATTATCCGATAGAATAATTAAAATAATAATAATAATAATCTGGATTTTACTCAGAAAAGCATGACTCTAAAAAAAAGGTTCCTTTCTCAAGTGTGGAATGTCTATTTGTAATAACTCCTTGGGGGAAAATGTTCTCCCTGCTGTTTGCAGTCACAGAGGGCAGGTGTGCCCTTGAAGGCTTATTAAAATATGCCTCGGATGAAATTCCTTCCTTATTTTGGGGATTAAAGGGGATGGCTGGCGAATCACAGAATAACTCGAGATCTTCTAGTCCAGTCCTGAGCAGGGGACCCTACTCCATTCCAGACTGATGGCTGTCCAGTTTCTTCTTAAAAAAAACCTCCGTGTTGGAGCATCCCCAACATCTGGGGGCAAATTGTTCCACTAAATTAGGATCAGGAGGACGCTAAATTACTCATAATGCATCACAACAACCTCCCTGTTGTGGCTCGCCGGCAGCCTGTGCAGAGGGCAGCAGAATTGGACAGCGGGGAAGAATGGGGACCAGTCCGGGAGTCTGGGGAGGACTCAGATGAGAGTCCTGCATCAGATGCAGAGATGGGGCCAGGACCATCTGGGAGTGGGGTGCTGTCTTTGGAGCCTCCGGAGTCTGGCAGCAGCGAGGCAGAGGAACAAGGGGAGCCTGTTTCCAATGCACACTTGCGTAGAGCTGCCAGAAGGCAAGAACAGTTAAGACAAAAGGGGTGACTCTGGAGTAAGGCTTGGAGGTGATTGTCCCTCCCATAAGACATCAAGGAGGAGCAAAGAGAGAGGAATCTTTGCAGGAAGCAACTATGTTCATACTGGTCGGTTTGAAACCTGAAGCTTTGTGTGGACTTTGTACTTCGGTTGGTCTTTTACAGTTAATTTGGCACTTTAGTTGTTGGCAGCCATTCAAAGGAGAGAAAGGTGGGTGCTTATCTCGAGGGACTGTTTGGGACTCATTACCGGCTGGGAATGAACGTAATTCCCAGCATTGAAATAAAAAGAGAGTGGTTTGGACTAAGCATGGGCTTCATTATGGTCTCTGGAAGCCTTGGTCAGAACACTCCCCCCCCACCTTCCTGGAAAGTGGAAAGCCCGCCAGGATCTCCCATGGCAGTCGATCCCTCTCGTCTGAACATTCCTGAGAAATCAGCACAGGGGTGGGATGGATTACCGAGGCACTCGGTGCCCGAGGGGCTGCTCCGGAAGCCTTCGTTGCAGTCGCAGTGGTAGCTGCCTACGGTGTTCACACAACGCCCATTGGGGCAGATGCCTGGCTTGGTCCGGCATTCGTTCTCATCTGGAGACAGTGAGGAAGAGAAAAGGGACTTGTTAGTGACAGAATGCACAACCACAAGGGGCCCCTTCCAACCTCGGAGGTCTTCTAGCCCAACCCCCAATCTTCTGCCCAAGCAGGAGACTCTCCAATGGCTGCCCAGTCTCTTCTTGAAAACCTCCAGGGATGGAGCACCCAGAACTTCTGGTGGCAGGCAGTTCCAATGGTTAATCGTTCTCACTGTCAGGAAATTTCTCCTTAGTTCTAATGTTGTGGCCTGTTGGCCCCCCCCGGCCCCTCCAGCAGCTGAATCAAATGAGGAGGAGGCGTGGGAGTCAGGGTCAACATCAAGGCAACTTGAGAGGTCCAAGGGGGAAGAGGGAAGGGAGCTGTCAGAGAGAGAGAGAGAGAGAGAGACGGAGGCAGAGCCTGGGCTGTCCATCAACCCTCCGATGGAGAGTCCACAGCCCCCAGGTCTGGAGGTGGCTGATGAGGAAGAGAAGGAACAGCCGGGTCCAGTGCCTGACGCACAGATGTGCAGAAGGCAGAGGAGAGGAGAGCAGTGGAAATCTATGGGCCGGTCCTTGGGATGGAAAAGCCACCGCTGCTAGCAAGGCCCTACCCAAGCTCTGGGGATAAAAGGCAGGGGGCGGAGATGAATAGATGTGGCAGACAATAAATAGTCTCCCTGCTGGACAAACTTGTTAGTGAAATAGAAACTTTTTGTCGGGCTGCTGCTGCTGCTCCTAATAAAGGATTGGTGCTTGCCCAAAACTGGAAGAATGAAGATACCCCTACAGAAAGTGAAATAATAAGGAAAATATTAGTCTGTGCAGAGATGGACAGACTAAAAATCAAGGATAAGGGTGAGACAGAGTATTAGGAAGTCTGGAGTAAAATGGATCCTTAGAGTCAAGGAAAAAGAAAGAAAGAGTTGATGCTTTATAGGAATGAAAGCTAAAGTTTTGTAAACCAAAGAGAACGGAATATAATGGGCAAATACAAGATGATACGAAGGTATGCATATAAAAGACAGTTGTAAATATGCATATATCTACATAGATAAATGTAGATAGAAATAATAAGCAGCTAGCACTATACTAACAACATAAGGGAAAAAGGAAATTAACTGTTATGTGTATCTCTATACTATTAGCTTGTATGGCCAAAACGATGGCCAAGAAAGTTGCCACTGTGTTCAATTGTTTTTAATGTTTATTCAATAAAGTTTTTTAAAAAGGCAGAGGAGAGGAGAGCAGTGGAAATCTATGGGCCGGTCCTTGGGACGGAAGAGCCACTGCTGCTAGCGAGGCCCTACCCAAGCTCTGGGGATGAAAGGCAGGGGGCGGAGATGAATAGAGGTGGCAGAAAAACTATTCGTCTCCCTGCCGGATGGACTTTAGTGAGAGAGAAAAACTCTTTTCTACAGAGGCTGCTTAGGCCCCAAAGGTACCCATTCCACATTTCAAGTGGAATCGTTAAGCGTTGAGGGGGACCTCAGAGATCACCTAGTCCAACCCCCTCCTCCTCCGTGCAGCGTTTCAGACAAAATGACCCTCCAGCCTCGGGAAGCGGCTGGGGCACCCAGAACCGGATTCCCCCCAAAAAAAAATGGGGGCTGACCAGAGCAAGAGCCAAAAGGAAAAAAATATTCACCTGTCCTGGATTTGATTCAACGGATCTCGCTTGCCTGTTTTTGAGCCAGACCTGTGGACTAGGAACTCGAGGGTTTAAAACGCGTCTCACCTGTGCAGCCTTCGCCGTCTGTCCGGCGTTGCATCCCAGGTGGGCAGATGCAAGCAAAGGTGCCTATCAGGTTCTTGCACATCATCCCATGGGACTCACAGTCGTGCATGCCATGGGCACACTCGTCCAAATCTGTGGAAATAAAGAGGGAAGAAAAGGAATGTGAAGCTAGATAGGCCATGGGTCTCTGCAGGATTTCTGTACGTCCCCCTTTTATTTTATCTTTTTTTCACAGGTTAACAGAGTCGGACGGGACCTTGTAGGTCATCTAGTCCAACCCCCGCTAAAGCAGGAGATCCTACACCATTTAACAGGTTAGCAGAGTCGGAAGGGACCTTGTAGGTCATCTAGTCCAACTCCCTGTCCAAGCAGGAGACCCTACACCAGAGGACAGTCCAGTCTCTTCTTGAAAGCCTCCAGGGATGAAGCTCCCACAACTTGCCATTTACAGTCCCCTGTGACCCTGTTTCCCCCCACCGCTGGGTGTGTCATCAATCAGATTCTCCAATTTAGTATATTCATGGGCAAAAGCTCTGGTAGTTTAGTTACAATCTTTTAAAGAGAAGAGTTGGAATGTAGTTTCACTTCCAAACTGCTGCACTGCGCTTCCAGATTTCCTCCCCCCACACACACACATTATTTAATAGTAACAACTAAAACAGGCGAAGGAATGTTTTATGAGTTGATGCTCGGCCACTTGCCCCATGGGCAGAACCTTTTCGAAAACTGAACCCATTTCCTTGACCGGCACACCCTCGAGGGTCAACTCGGCTCAATGGAGGATCCCCACCTTTGCACATTCTGCGGTCATCCCTCAAGGTGTACCCGGCTGGGCAGGTGCAGTCGTAGGAACCGAGCGTGTTGAGGCATCGGAAGGCACAGAGCAGCGGGTTCAAGGCGCACTCGTTGATATCTGGAGATTGAACAGGTGGGGAAGGGGAGACCGTTAATAGCTTCCAGCGATTAGTGGTTGAGGAGCATTGCAATGGAACAAGGACACACATTCAGTTCTGCAACTACTGTTGGCCGAGCAGGGACAAAAACAGCCAGGGAAGTGAATGAAGCCTGGGAAACAGCCGCAGGGGTGGGCTGCTGGGTGTTCCCAGGGGTTCAGGAGAATAAGATTCTGTGCAGAGAACCCCCAAATCCGCCCACCCGCCCCTCCCCTTCCAGGAATCCCCAGGCGGCCCCGGGAGGCTCAGGGTGACCGAAGAATGGGCCTCCTTGAAGTTCAGGAAGGCCAGAAATGGGTTCATTTCTGGCTTCCAGAGAGCCTCCGGACCCCAGGGGAGGCCGTTTGCGTGCCATATGCTACACTCAACTTTTATCTCCCTTAACTGCCTCCCATCGCTGACCCTCCCCATGTCCAATCAGGTTCAAGTAAGGTGTTTTCAGAATGGTCACTTCAAGCGTAGGTGAGTATGCAGCTACTTTTTTCTCCCAACTGGCAGTGCCTCAGGGCAATAAAGCAGTTACTTTCGCTTTCCCCCAAGCATCCCCTCTCCCATCCATCCTCTGCAGAGCTCAACCATGTGACCTTGAGGCAGTGCCTCAGGGAGATACAGAAGTTATTTTCGCTTTCCCCAAGCATCCCCTCTCCCATCCATCCTCTGCAGAGCTCAACCGGGTGACCTTGAGGCAGTGCCTCAGGGAGATACAGAAGTTATTTTCGCTTTCCCCAAGCATCCCCTCTCCCATCCATCCTCTGCAGAGCTCAGCCGGATGACCTTGAGGCAGTGCCTCAGGGAGATACAGAAGTTACTTTCGCTTTCTCCCAAGCATCCCCTCTCCCACCCATCCTCTGCAGAGCTCAACCGGGTGACCTTGAGGCAGTGCCTCAGGGAGATACAGAAGTTATTTTCGCTTTCCCCAAGCATCCCCTCTCCCATCCATCCTCTCCAGAGCTCAGCCGGATGACCTTGAGGCAGTGCCTCAGGGAGATACAGAAGTTACTTTCGCTTTCTCCCAAGCATCCCCTCTCCCATCCATCCTCTGCAGAGCTCAGCCGGGTTACCTTGAGGCAGTGCCTCAGGGAGATACAGAATTTACTTTCGCTTTCCCCCAAGCATCCCCTCTCCCATCCATCCTCTGCAGAGCTCAGCCGGGTGACCTTGAGGCAGTGCCTCAGGGAGATACAGAAGTTACTTTCGCTTTCCCCAAGCATCCCCTCTCCCATCCATCCTCTGCAGAGCTCAGCCGGGTGACCTTGAGGCAGTGCCTCAGGGAGATACAGAAGTTACTTTCGCTTTCTCCCAAGCATCCCCTCTCCCACCCATCCTCTGCAGAGCTCAACCAGGTGACCTTGAGGCAGTGCCTCAGGGAGATACAGAAGTTATTTTCGCTTTCCCCAAGCATCCCCTCTCCCATCCATCCTCTGCAGAGCTCAGCCGGATGACCTTGAGGCAGTGCCTCAGGGAGATACAGAAGTTACTTTCGCTTTCTCCCAAGCATCCCCTCTCCCACCCATCCTCTGCAGAGCTCAACCGGGTGACCTTGAGGCAGTGCCTCAGGGAGATACAGAAGTTATTTTCGCTTTCCCCAAGCATCCCCTCTCCCATCCATCCTCTCCAGAGCTCAGCCGGATGACCTTGAGGCAGTGCCTCAGGGAGATACAGAAGTTACTTTCGCTTTCTCCCAAGCATCCCCTCTCCCATCCATCCTCTGCAGAGCTCAGCCGGGTTACCTTGAGGCAGTGCCTCAGGGAGATACAGAATTTACTTTCGCTTTCCCCAAGCATCCCCTCTCCCATCCATCCTCTGCAGAGCTCAGCCGGGTGACCTTGAGGCAGTGCCTCAGGGAGATACAGAAGTTACTTTCGCTTTCCCCCAAGCATCCCCTCTCCCATCCATCCTCTGCAGAGCTCAGCCGGGTGACCTTGAGGCAGTGCCTCAGGGAGATACAGAAGTTACTTTCGCTTTCCCCCAAGCATCCCCTCTCCCATCGATCCTCTCCAGAGCTCAGCCGGGTGACCTTGAGGCAGTGCCTCAGGGAGATACAGAAGTTACTTTCGCTTTCCCCCAAGCATCCCCTCTCCCATCCATCCTCTGCAGAGCTCATGGCAGATTGTCACTGCACCGTAGCGAAGCACGAGCAAGCATAAGGAGGCATCTGACATGTTGTGTCAGCTTTCAAGAATCCTTTTTCTGCTTGTCTTTCCGGCTGCTGTAGAAACTGGGGGGAGGGAAGAATAATTGGACTGCGTGTGGGAAAGAGTGCTGGAGGTTTAAGTTGGTGAAATGTAAAAGTTGAGATGTTTTCTTGACTATGCTTACTTGCTTATGGCGTAGCTGTAGCCTCTTATCTCTGTAGGCCAAGGCCAGCTGTATTGGCATGCCAAATGTGTGAAACATCACCTGAAGATGCACCCACATGACATCCTACCCACCGCAGATTGGACGGCCAGTTTGAACCATTGGGGGTGGGAACATGGGATAACTTTCTATAGGCGATTTTCACGCCTAGTGCCTCAGATCTTGTATTTCTTCTGATGCTACCGCTTCAATTTTCAGTAAAAGTCCTTTTTTTCTCTATAACGCTGGAGTCTAAGGTTTTCTTTCTTGGATTTTGAATGGAGCTGCGTGAGAAGGGCAGCTACAGAAATCGAATCAATCGAAAGGGAAAAAAAAAGTGGACCTTACCTTCGCAGGTCATCATTGGCCCCGGCTCAAACCCTTCATCGCAGGCGCATTCGAAGCCCCCGATCACGTTGGTGCAGGTGCCGTTCCCACATGGATTCCCGATGGAGCATTCATCCGTGTCTGCCGAGGATACGAGAAAGGAGCGCATTCGTCTACTTGAAGGAAAAAACCTTCAAGTAAGGCTTGAACAGATCCCCCTCCTGAGTCGGTGGGCACGGTGGCCCCCACTCACCCACACAGTTGACCCCGGTGTAGTCCAGGTTGTAGCCGAAGGGACATTCGCAGCGGAAGGACCCGTCCGTGTTGATGCAGGCGCCGTTGATACAGATACCCAGATTCTCCGCGCACTCGTTCACGTCTGCCGAAGAGACCGTGTGAAATGAGCAACGCCACGAGTTCTGCGCCTTTGTACTAACCCTTGTGGGCAGCTTTCACTTTCTCGAAAGGCACGAGCTCCCGCCTCCACCCCAAATGTGGCAGGGTGCTCAGAAACTTTTCTTTAAAAAAATAATAATAATGTGTTATGACTCCCCTTCAAATTAAAGCGAACAAAACAGAAAGCAGCCGTTTCAAAAAGGAATTTAAACAGAATGAAGTCTCACAAGATAACGGCTGCTTTTAATCCACGGTCCACAGCAATAAATCTTTACTCTGTCCGCAAACCAGTCCTGGTAAATAATCTCAAGCCTCAGAGCTTCTTGCTGTAACGTCCTCACTCAATAAGTCACTTTGTTCCTGGCAAATGTTACCAACCAGCTGTGTCCTCTTATACTCATTGAGGCAACGTGCTAATTTACTGACTCGCCTCCTCCTTCGTTCCAGCTGAGTTTGCCTCCTTAGACGTCCTCAGTTCCTTACATTCCACTCACATCAGCCACAGAAGCTGAATCCAAGCCCGAAGCCACAACAATAATGTCTCTGTTTGAGAATCCTAACTGGGACTCCGACCCTAAAATTGTGCATTTGGGGTTTTTTATTTGGGTATTTTTATTAGTTCATCAAAACAGAAAAATACGAAGAAAAATGAAAATAGGTGTAACAAGAAAATAGGGGAGGAAGATGGGAAGAGGAGAAAGTGTAGGGCAGTAGTGGCTAATCTTTTTGAGTTCTTGTGCCAAAAATTGCTCGCATGCCAGCACCCAGAAGGCAATGCGTGCGCCCCTCCACACCCCTTGTGCATGCATGCTCAATCCCCACCGCACTGCACCTCCCAGCTGATTTTCGGCCTCCCAGAAAGCTTCTGCAGGCTTTGCAGGCCGAAAAATGGGCCCATTTCGTCACTTCTGGTATTTCCGGAAATCAGGAAGTGACGAAACGGGCCTATTTTTCGGCCTGCAAAGGATTTCCTCAAGCCTCTGGGAGGCCGAAAAAGGCCTCAAACAGGCCGAAAATCAGCTGGGAGGCACGCGCATGTACAGTGAGGTCAGTTTGCCTGCGGCACGCATGCCATAGGTTCGCCATCACAGATTTAGAGGAAAGGGGAAAGGAAAAGCATGGATTTCTGACGACTTTTCGTGCACTACAATAAAGTGCCCGAGATGGGGGGTGGGGGGGGGAAGAAACTTTGATTAGGGGTTTGTGGCTTAGACAGGTTTGTTGTTATAGAAGTGGTTAATATGTATCATTACATAAAAATGAAAAGTGGAGTTTGTGGGTTATTACCTTATTTTACTGCAGGGGTCCCCAACCCCCCAATCCGTTGAGAACCGGGCCACGGAAGTGGCAGGTGAGTGTGCGTACACATGCAGTGGCACTTGGACACACAGAGGGCGAGAGGGCGAGCATGTACACGCAGCTCCATTTGTGCAAACAGGGGGTGCTCGCTTGCCGTTCACGTGAAACCGTCCCCTCTCCCCCATCCCCCACCGCCCCACCGGTCCACACAAAGCCGGAAAAGTTTGAGATTGCTGTTCTACTGTGCCAGAAGGAATTGGAAGTCAATGCTTTTCTTCCTTTGTTGTTGGTTATTTCCCTCCCCCCCCTTTTATGCATTGAACTTTATTGCAGTGTCCACCCTGAAGCTGGCCTGACCAAAGCCATGTTACCACACTGGAGCTGAGGGGCAGGGAGGGGCAGAGTTGGGCTTCACATAATTTAACAAGTGCAGAACTGGAAATGTGAGCGTTGCTTGCACGCAGCTTCAAAGACATGGGAATTTTATGCACCCAGCGTTCCAGCACACCCTCTCGGGCAGCTGCGGTGAGTAGAGCAAGTGAGGTGCAGAAATCAGCTAGGCTGTGTGAGCGGGGCAAGTGAGCCAGAGAGTGAGATATATAGGATAGGATAGCACCGGTGTGGGATGCCGGATCTAGCCAGTGGTTGGAACTACCGGTATGGGTGAACCGGGCTGAACCGGCAGCAGCCCGCCTCTGGGGAGGGGGGAATTTGAGGTAGAGGGGATTTTGTAGCCAAAACAAAATATTTTCTCTTGGGAACCAAGGACATTCTCGCACCTGGTCAGAAGGAGGCGGAGTGATGCTACCCGGTTGCCAGACCACATCATGATTGGACCATGGGACTCATTGTGTTCAGAAAGAGAAAAAAAAAAAGATTTACTTTTAATTAGGTGAAAACCACGGGAGTCTTTAGAGTCGGTTTTCACCAGATCTGTGCCAATATAATATTTCCAATAAAGCTATTCCTTGGGGAATCTACCTGCTTCGGAGTTTTGCTTGCTATGGGATTATTACTTGCAACCTTGACAGACAGGCTGTGTTTGGGTGTCAGGCCTTGGGACAAATTGGCTGAACAATAAAACTGCTCAGCGCGCCCTGCGTGGAGACCTTCATGGTGTGATTGGGAGAGAGCCGAGGATTAACGCGAGCTGATCTTGCAGAAGTGGCACTGACTGCAGCTGTCTTTTCCACTCGTTTTTCTTATCAATCACCAGGATTTGCAAAAGCAATTTTCTGCCTTCTCAGACAGTGGCCTTCCAAAACTTTTGGGATTGTGTATTTTATTGAGATAAATGTTTTATGCCTGCTTCCCCTGCATAATAGAGGGAGCTGGGCTCACCTTGGCGACTTGCATGTTTTCTGACGTTTGGTGAAATCTCTGAGCTGGGAAAAGCATTCTTTCTGGTTTGTTTTGTGTTTGTGTGAGCATGTGTGTGCTTGTTTGTGTGTATGTGTGTGTGCACGTGTGTGTACAGGTAGTCCTTGATATACAACCATAACAGAGCCTGCCCATTAGGGAGACTGTCCATTACGGTTTTACAGTTGTGTGTCATGACAGTTGTGCATTCGCGTTCTCTTTTGTGACAGTCATTAAGCAAATGTAGTGGTTTGTTAAAGGAACGTCATCGTAATTAAATAAACACCTCAGTCATTAAACGAACCCATTGTTTGCTATGGAGTAAAGGGTGTAGCTGTCGGGATTCCAGCAGTCACCCCAATTAAATCACGAGTTTCGAGCCAAACTTCCAAAACTTCAAAAGGATTTATTGGAAGTTAACACATCCAGTGCTGCCTGGGTGCAGCCGACACATCATTCACTGTCACCTTTGACCTTGGTTTCCCCCCCCCACTCCCTGGGTGTATTGTAATTCATATTCACCAATGGGACACATCCATAGCCAAGAACCATCAATCATGTTCTCCAGTTAGATAATTGCGTGGCAAAAACTTCAGTCACCTAGTTACTATCTTTGAAAACATTTATGGAATGCACTTTCAATTTCCAAGCTGCCGCACTACTCTTTCAAATCCTTTCCCTCCCTCCTTTTCTGTTGGCAACTCTAAAAAGACCCTAGAAATATTTAATGAGTTGACAAGTAGCATTACGAGATGCTTTTGGTCACTGGGCATCTCTGTGGCCAGGAAGGATCTACGACAACTCGCTGCGGCCAACTCACCGTGGGACAAGAGTTACACTAATATCGAAAGAAATTAATAGTTAAAGAAAGGTTGAGAAAGGAGGGACAGAATGAAAAATGAAACCATTTCATTTCATTTTTAAATAAAATAAAATCTTTAAATTGTTTTAAATAACTCCATTGAATGGTTGAATTGTCCTACAGCGAGTCTGCCCAGGAATGGCTGCCTCCTCCTCTGGTTCTTTCTTAGCCCCCTCTATCCCCCCTCCCACAAATGGAGGCAGAGCCTCCATTGTTCTGAGCAGTCTACCTTCACATCTGGATGAAGGCCAGGTTGTTTAATCCTGGCGAAAGCTCCCAAGGGGGTACAGAGGTCAGGACTAAACATACTTTGGGATTTGGGTGCTTACCTTCACGGGAATCTCCAAGCCCCGGAATGGCCCCGTGGCCGTATGGACACAGCTCCTGGAAGGCAACTGTAGACGAGAGAGGCGGTCACTCCTCTAACAAGCGTTCATTCTGCAGCTCCCAACTGCAGCGGGTTCTCAACTTACGGCCACAATTCGACCAGGATGTGTTGCTAAGGGAGGCGAACGCTAAGAGAGTTGTGACCAATTTCATAGTCTTTTTTTTTTTTTTTTTTTTGCTACCATTGTTAAGTGAATTTTTTGGCTACCGTTGTTAAGCTGGCTGGGTGGTGGTGTCACAAATGACGATCACATGACCCCAGGATGCTGCAACCGTTATAAGTACGTGCCAGTTGCCAAGTGATAGAATTTTCTTATCACCTGAGCCTGGTACGATGTACAAACTGTGGGTAAACGGACGGTTTTAAGTCAAGGATGAGCTGTATTTTTAACCATGGTTGAAAACAAAAGGTAGAAGTTAGATGAAGAAAAACAACAGGGATGGTATATAACTATAACTGTTAAAAGCACTAAAAATATGAATGAGTTAAATACAAAAAAATAGGAATTGTACTGTATTATAGCATTATTAGAGCTTTTAATCCATGTCATGCCCTTGTTGGAGTCTGACCCTGAGGGGAGCTGATAGGGAGTGGGAGTGTGGTAAACGGGGGAAGGGCACAGACCGGCTGGGCATTCAGAGGAAGACCCAGGGCCATCCCCTCTTCATCCTAGGGCACGCAGGGAGGAAGGGAGAAGGGAGCAACATGGCTTATGGGAGAGGAAAGGGCCCTGATCCCTTTCATTAGTTGCAGCTGGGAGAAGAGGATATAAGTGGGGCGTCTGCACACGGCTCCTTGCTGGAAGCAAAGCGTGCATTATCTTTGTCGAGGCTTATCTGGGTTTTGGAGTCTTCCCACCTGTGGGTGCTGTGTTATCTTATGGAAGTCTGCAATTTATCATCCTGGCTTGCCGTGTTAATTACTTCAGTATGGTTTGTGTTGGTTTTTTAAAATTTCTAATTATCTTTACTTTGGGTTCGGACTGCATTTCTGCCCTTCGTAGATTGTTTTTTTGAAGAGTTTGTTATCCAGCCGAGGATAATTGAACATTGGGGCCAAGTTGGAGGCATTAAAGGGAATTTATTCGACTTTTGTGACTTTGTTATTTTTGTGTCACACCCCAGGTCATCACAGTCCATGTGGTATAATATTATTAGTATTAGTATTAGTAAATGGGATAATATTTTGTACAGTATTAGCTATGTTTTTTGTTTTTTTGTAAATAACATACCCGGACAAAACACTGTATTCAAAAAATGTTTATGAATAAAATCTACTTTAAAAAAAAAAAAAGGATGATCTGTATTTATTTTTCAAAGCAACTCAGGGCTCTGGGTGGCTTAAAAAAACCAATTAAAACAAATATAAAAAGTACACACACAAAAAGAACAATGCAGGTACCGTTTGTTTAGTAGTTGTTCAAAGTTACAGCAGCACTGAAAAAAACCCTGACTTATGACCGTTGCAAGCATCTCCAATCAAAATTCCGACACTTGGTAATGGACTCCTATTTACGATGGTCGCAGTGTCTTGGGGTCATGTGATCCCCTTTTGCGACCTTCTTATAACCAATGGAGAAGTCAGATTCCCTTAACGACCGTCTGAGTAACTTAACCGTTGCCGTAATTCCCTTATCGAGTGTAGCAAGAACGGGGCAAAATCCACTTCACAACTGTCTTGCTTAGCGATGGAAATTTCAGGCTCAACTGTGGTTGTTAAGTCGAGGAACACTTATAACGCCTGCCTTGTCTCATATTATCATATGTGGTGGACATGTGGAAAGACAAGAAAATTTTGGAGGAAAATACATACATGCAGGGATGGGATTCCAAAATCCCAGCAACTGGTTCGCTCCCCGGTTGCTGGGTGGGTGTGGCCATGGTGGGCGTGGCCTGCCGGAACTTCCAGGAGGGCTATTTTTTGCCTTCCCCAGAGTCCGGAGGCTTCCCTCAGGCCTCTGGGAGGGCGAAAACAGCCTCCCCCGGGCTCCAAAGGCCTTCCGGAAGCCGGAAACAGGCCCGTTCTGGACTTCTGGAACTTCCAAGGGGCCATTTTCTCCTTCCCGTAGTCCGGAGGCTTCCCTCAGGCCTCTGGGGGTGAAAACAACCTCCCGGGCTCCAAAGGCCTTCCAGAAGCCGGAAACAGGCCCATTTCTGGACTTCTGGAACTTCCAAGGGGCCATTTTTCTCCTTCCCGTAGTCCGGAGGCTTCCTCAGGCCTCTGGGGGTGTGAAAACAACCTCCCCGGGCTCCAAAGGCCTTCCAGAAGCCGGAAACAGGCCCGTTTCTGGACTTCTGGAACTTCCAAGGGGCCATTTTTCTCCTTCCCCGTAGTCCGGAGGCTTCCCTCAGGCCTCTGGGGGGGGCGAAAATGGCCTCCCCTGGGCTCCGAAGGCCTTCCATAAACCGGAAACAGGCCCATTTCTGGACTTCCAGAACTTGGGGGCGGGGGGCGTTTTTTGCCCTCCCAGAGTCTCCACATGGACCCTGCCCTTACCTGCATCCAAAATAGGCTACATGGAGACACCTGGGAAGGGAGGGGCAGGGTGGGGAGGGCAAGCCGTTCTGTTCAACTACCGGTTTGGTGAACTAGATGTAAATTTAACACCCCGTTCGCCCGAACCAGCCCAAACTGGCTGAATCCCACCCTTGCATACATGGTTAGAAAAAATGTTAAAGCAACACATAGACCGTAAGCCAGAAATATTTCTGTTAGGCATAGTACCACAGAAAAATACGATAAAGGGAATGTATATTTAATATTACATGTCTTGATGGCAACAAAAATTGTATAGGCACAACATTGGAAAAATGAGGAACCACCCATAGAAGAAGACTGTAATTAAAAAAAAAAAAAAAAGATTGTGCAGAAATGAATAGGTTGACCTTAAAGTGAAATGATAAAGAAGGTACAGAATACTTTCAAACACGGGACTAATTTTATCAATGGTTGGATAATAGAAGCAGAAATTACAAATTGGAAAAATACTATTGTGTATGTCTTATGTTTAATATAATATTATAATATATACTATTATGTAAGCAAATTAACCCAGACAATACGCTGTTCATACAGCACTTGTGTATGTTAAGGAAAAATACATAAATAAATGCTTAATAATAATAATAATGCCCATCTCGTTCTGAGGACTTTGGGTTGCTTAGAACAGGGGTCTCCAACCTTGGTAACTTTAAGCTCGGAGGACTTCAACTCCCAGAATTCCCCAGCCAGCAAAGCTGGCTGGGGAATTGTGGGAGTTGAAGTCCTCTAGGCTTAAAGTTGCCAAGGTTGGAGACCCCTGGAAATGCAATGGAAACTGATATAAAAAGAATGAAAAAAAGAACAGCGCAACCATTTCAGCTCCGATCATCAGGGTGAAACCGTCCAAGAGACCAAAGGGAGAGGGATGATATTGATGACCTCCTGGGCCTCCCTCCCCTCCCACTCTGGCCTCCCCGCTGTCCCTCTCCTACCGTTGCCTTCCTGGGGACACAGTTCGCAGGGGTCTCCCCAGCCTTCGCCTGGCATCTTGCTGCAACAGCATCGGGCCTTGGTGGTATTGAACGCTTTGGGCACCGAGCACTTCCCGTTGTCGAAGCGGGTAAAGCAGAAACTCTGGCGGGTGTCTGCAAAGAGTGGGGAGTTGGGGGGTGGGATACACCAGGTCAGGAAACAGGGAAGACTTGTGCCTGGGATAGGGGGGGAGGGAGGGTCCCTATATCCTTCAACCTTGGCCTTCCTTCCCAGTGGAGACTCCACCGCAAGGAGCAGTCTACTTCCAACACTTCATCTGGCATGTTCCAAGACTCCTGTTGAAATGGGGTAGAACAGAGTTCTCCAAACTTTCCGGGTGGGCGGCCCGAAGCGGGGGGAAAGAGGGAATGATTTTGTGTGAGGTGTAGCTGCGTGTTTGTGCAAACGTTGCTTATGTGAGTGAGGCTCTGAGTGCCCAAGACTCTTGCACGACTAGGCCCTCAAGAGCCCCCCTTGGGAATTGGCTGTGGGCCGGTAGTGGGCCGTGGCCCACAGGTTGGGGATCCCTGGGATAGAACATTTGGCCACTTGTCTGAAATGGGCTAGGGTCTCTTGCTCGAGCAGCGGGTTGGACTAGAAGACCTCCAAGGTCCCTTACAACTCTACTGTTCCATTCTCCTCCCCTGAAAGGGAGGCGGTGTTCTTCGCCGGACACCGGATCACATAGTGGCCAGCTGCCATTGGAGATGTTATGCAGGAGGAAAAGTAGATTTCCTCCAACTAACGAATGTCAGAGATCAGTGGGGCAGAAGAACAGCTGGAGCCTGTTCCCAGTGTGCGCATGAGCAGAGCTGCCTGGAGAAGGGGACAGTTAAGGAAGAAGGGTCGACTCAGGAGTAAAGGCTCAGGTGAACGGTGAATGGCCCCTTCCATAGGGAATAGTGGGGTTTGGCAGGAGACAATTCGTTCAATTCATTAGGGTGAAGTTCCTGACTTCTTGCCAAGGAATTGCTGCTACAGCGTGGCGTTTGGAAGATATTGGCCTGGCAACTCCCCAAACCTGACAAAGGTCTGTCGTTGTGAAATCTCTTGAAAGACTGTTTGCCGGGACTTTGCTGGAGAGGAATTCCCTTTAGCCTAAATAAAAGGGGTTTCATCGGGATGAGGAGTCGGCTTCATGACCTTGGGAAGACTGAGTCAGAACAAAGCCACCCCTTCGCTCGCCCCCTGTTGCCGCTGGTGTGTGGAAGGAATGCTGCCTTGCGCTCCATAAAAAAAAAACCAACACCCGTGAGATAATTTATCAGTGGGCAGGACGGCTGATTGTCCGAGATCTTGGCTCCCTAAAGGGGGAAGCTTTGGACTGAAGGGATGGGAAATGTAGTCCAATAAATCCAGAGAGTGGAAACAGATGCCGTTCCCCCTCCCTCCTGGAGATTATAACCGCACGTGGCTGGCAAACTCACCAAAGCAGCGCCGACCGTTGTCAGACAGGACAAATCCAGGTGGGCAGATACACTGGAAAGTGCCAGGAGTGTTGGTGCAGGTACCGAAGAGACAGATGTTGGGGTCTTCCTCACACTCGTTGATATCTACAACGCACCGAGATAGATCACAGGATGCCCTCCCTGCCTGGCACCCCAAATTCAGTCCATAGGTAGTTTTACTGCTGGGAGGGACAGGATAATCCGCTCCCCCCCAAGTATCAATGCACATAAATGTAAGGAAAAGGCTTTCGATAGGCTGGGTTTGACTTTTTTGAACCCTCCCCCAATGAGGGCCCCTATTCCCTGAAGCGCCACTGAGGGATCAAAGCCAGAGGGGGCCACAGACATCACCCGCCTCCCGCAAAGCAGGACCCAGCCATCAGAAGTTGGCCTGTGCACATTCATCTGTTTTGCATTGTGGTGCCATGGTGGTGTGGTGGTTAGAACACAGTACTGCAGGCTGCTTCTGCTGACTGCTGACTGCCTGCAGTTCAATGCTGAATGGCTCAAGGGTGACTCAGCCTTCTGCCCTCCCTTCCGAGGTCAGTAAAATGAGGACCCAGATTGTTGGGGGGCGGGGGGCAAGAGGCTGACTCTGTAAAGCGCTTAAGAGAGGGCTGCAAAGCACCATGAAGCGGTATGTAAGTCTAGGTGCTATGTGGGAAGGAAGGAAGAAGGAAGGAAGGAAGGAAGGAAGGAAGGAAGGAAGGAAGGAAGGAAGGAAGGAAGGAAGGAAGGAGGAAGGAAGGAAGGAAGGAAGGAAGGAAGGAAGGAAGGAAGGAAGGAAGGAAGGAAGGATAGAAAGGAGAGGGAGGGAGAAGGAAGGATAGGAGGGATAGGAAGGAAGAGAGGAAGGAATGAAGGAAGGAAGGAAGGAAGGAAGGAAGGAAGGAAGGAAGGAAGGAAAGGAGGGATAGGAAGGAAGGAAGGAAGGAAGGAAGGAAGGGCCGTGGTGGCACAGTGGTCAGAATGCAGCATTGCAGGCTAACTCTGTCCACAGCCAGGAGTTCGATCCTGACCAGTTCAACGTTGACTCAGCCTTCCATCCTTCCGAGGTCAGTAAAATGAGGACCCAGATTGTTGGGGGCGGGGAAGAGGCTGACTCTGTAAAGCGCTTGAGAGAGGTCTGCAAAGCACCGTGAATTGGTATATAAGTGCTATTGCTATTGTGCTTTTTACCGATACAGTTGTCGTTCTGCACTTCGTAGCCGGGAGGGCAGATGCAACGGAAGGAGCCTTCCAAATTGTGGCACGTTCCCGGGGAACAGCTCCCCAGCAGGCTGACACACTCGTTGATGTCTGCGTGGAAGAAAAAAGAACAACCCAAATTACCTTCCCCATAGCTGGGAGCTGCTGTCCCTGCCCTAGAGATCAGGGAGGGTTTCTGACACCGTGTGGATATAGGAGACACTGGCTAAGCCTTTGGAAATCAAGCTGTCCAGCCTTATGCAGGCAGTCCTTGACTTAACTGCTGTTGCTAAGCAGTGGTTCGGTGAGTTTTGCTCCATTTTACAACCTTCCTTACTATGGCTGTTAAGCAAATCGCTGCCGTTGTTACATTAGTAACATGGTTGTTAAGGGAACCCGGCTTCCCCATGGATTTGTTTCATCAAGAAAGGGAATCACATGAGATCCGGGATGCTGCCACCGTCATAAATACAAGCCAGTTGCCTGCCAAGCATCCTTATTTTGATCATGGGACTGCGGGGGGGCGGAATGCTAAAAGGGTCATAAGTGTGAAAACCGTTGTAAGTCACTTCATGCGTTGTTCACTTCAAATGGTCACTAATGAAGGTTGTAACCTAGAGCGATCCCAACGAACAGGAATTCTTTCCACCCCAGCAATCCAGCGGACAGGAAAATTTGGAACTCTGTGTGTGTGTTTGTGTGTGTGTTTGTGTGTGTGTGTGTGTGTGTTAACCAAGCAAGCCTGCAGTTGTGAAGCTGTTGCAAAAAAAGCCAATGCAATTAGTGCAATGCTAGATGGTTATTTTTCCAAACGATGGGAATACATATTTATACTTTATTCGCCTCATCTGAGTAAAGTCCAAATACTCCTCGACTTACAACCACAATCGGAACCAGAAAATTCAGCGTGAATTGGCGCGGTCCTTAAGCGAGACGTCACATGATTGCGGTTTTCTGGCTGCCCTGATGGCTTCGCCATTGCAAGTCAGAAGCTGGCTGGGAAGATTGTCTTTTGCAATCATGTGACCCTGCGACCTTTTCCAAGTACAACCAGTTGTAAGTCCCTTTTTTCCCAGCGTTGTCGTCGCTCAATGAATAGTCGTAAGTCAAGGACTACCTGCCACTGGATTAGATCTGGGCGCGGCATCTTGAAAAAGATGTAGTAGGCAAACGGGACCCGATTGAGAAGGGCAACGGAGACAGGAGGTGGAATAGGAGAACCTCTTTGGAAGTTTTTCAACAGGTTGAATTGGCTTGCCTGCAGATTGCAGGGGGTTGGACTAGATGACCTTTGGGGGATCCCTTCCAACTCTACCCTTCTAGGAAGAAGAAATACGAGCAAATATGGGCAGAGGGCTGTGTCTATTAAGCAAAAGAAGAGGAGGCAGACAACACGGTTGATTCTCTCAACACTTCCCAATGACTTCGGGAGATACCCACCAATGCAATTCTTGCCGTCCGGTGTGTGGTCATAGCCCTCCTGGCACAGGCACCGGAAGGACCCCACATTGTTGATACACTGTCCGTTGCGGCAAACCTGCCCAGCCAGGGAGGAGCACTCGTCAATATCTGTAGGGAGAGCAGGGTGGGATGTGGGGGGGGGGGTCAGCATCACCATTCCTGGAGGCTCGGCTGGGCCCTCCTCTTCTCCCAACCGTGCCCCCTTACCCATGCAGTCGTTGTTGTGGGTCAGTTCGAAGCCTGGGAAGCAGAGGCAGTTGTAGGACCCCACTGTGTTCTTGCAGGTGCCGTTCCCACAGGGCTGGCGGTCACATTCGTCGATGTCTGCCGGGCGCACGAGGAAACGGCCACGCGAGGATGAGAGGGAAATACCATTATTTATTAGATGCACAGGCCACCTATCTCACTAGCCTAGAGATGGGGAACGAGGGCCCCTTATGACCTTGTGGACTTCAACTCCCAGAATTCTGGGCTCAGGAGTTCTGGGAGTTGAAGTCTACAAGCCTAGAACTAAGGAGAAATTTCCTGACAGTGAGAAGAATTAATCAGGGGAACAACGTCACTGTAACTACTCCAACCCTGGACATTTTAAAGAAGAGATTGGATAACCATTTGCCTGAAGTGGTGTAAGGTTTCCTGCTTGAGCAGGGGGTTGGACTAGAAGACCTCCAAGGTTCCTTCCAACTATTCTATTCTATTCTATTCTATTCTATTCTATTCTATTCTATTCTATTCTATTCTATTCTATTCTATTCTATTCTATTCTATATTCTATTCTATATTCTATTCTATTCTATATTCTATTCTAAATTCTATTCTACTCTACTCTACTCTATTCTATTTCTGCCTCAGCAGGGGGATGGACTAGATAACCTCCAAGGTCCCTTCCAACTCTGCTACTCTATTCTGTTCTGTTCTGTTCTACTCTACTCTATTCTATTTATTTCTGCCTGAGCAGAGGGTTGGACTAGATGACCTCCCAGGTCCATTCCAACTCTTATTATTCTGTGTGTGTATTGTAAACAACCGGTGGAACTAGCAACCCTGGTCTATAACCAGGACTATAATTTTATGAAGGAAGGAGGCATCTCCGCAGGGCTGGTGTGCCGTAAGGACATCGAACCCCTACGATACCGACCCATGCACATGGTCAGGTCCCCCGTGGCTTTGAACCCGTTGTAGCAGATGCAAAGGTAACTCCCTTCCGTGTCGACACAATCCCCGTGGCTGCAGACGTTGGGGATCTCTTGGCACTCGTTGCGGCCTGCAACACAATGAAACATAGGAAATTAGCTTGGAGAGAGAAAAGCCGGGAAGAAGGACAAGCCCAAATTTGAGAATAGGTAGGCTTAGATCAAAGCACAGTGCGATGCTCCGGCCCTTGGAAAATGTGGCCCACATTTTCTTCTTCCCGGTGTACAAATGAACCAGTTTTTCTTAACCTTGGTTACTTGTATCAACAGTAGAGACCTTCAAATTTCTGGGTTCTATCATATCACAAGACCTAAAATGGACACCTAACATCAAAAATGTCATCAAAAAAGCACAACAAAGAATGTTCTTTCTGCGCCAACTCAGACAGCTCAAACTGCCCAAGGAGCTGCTGATACATTTTACAGAGGAAGGATTGAGTCTGTTATCTGCACTTCTAGAACTGTCTGGTTCGGCTCTGCAACTAAACAGGACAGACACAGACTTCAGAGGATAATTACGACTGCAGAAAAAAAAACAATTACTACCAACCTGCTTTTAATCGAGGACCTGTATCCTGCACGAATCAAAAAGAGGGCTGTGAAAATATCTACAGACCCCTCACATCCCGGACACAAACTGCTTCAACTCCTTCCCTCAAAACGATGCTATAGGGCACTACACACCAGAACAACTAGGCACAAGGACAGTTTTTCCCCCAACGCCATCACTCTGCTAAAGAAATAATTCCCTCCACACTGTTCAACTATTTACAAAGTCTGCACTACTATTACTATTAAACTTCTCATCACTCCTTATTACCCATCCCCTCCCACTTGGGACTGTATCACTGTAACTTAGTCACTTGTATCCTTACGATTTATATTGACTGTTTCCTAGTATGATTTGATTGCTAATTGTACCCTCTGACTATCATTAAGTGTTGTACTGTATGATTCTTGACTCTTGACGAATGTATCTTTTCTTTTATGTACACCGAGAGCATTTGCACCAAGACAAACTCCTTGTGTGTCCCAACACACTTGGCCAATAAAAAATTCTAATTCTAATTCTATTCTATTGAGGATGTGTGGACTTTGATTCCCAGAATTCCCCAGCCAGCATATTTGGCTATGGAATTCTGGGAGTTGAAGTCCATACATCTCCAAGTGGCCAAGATTGAAAAACACAGAACACAGAAGAACTACAGTTGTCAACTTACAATCATTCGCTTAGTAACTGTCTGAAGTTATAACAGCCCCCCACCCCCCAAGCTACTTCTGTCTGGTCCTCGTGTTAGGCAACCGGCTCCCAACAAGCAGAGTCATTGTGGGAAGCTGGATTCGTTTAATGACCATGTGATTCAATTCATGGCAGCACTGATTCCCTTAACCACCGTGGCAATGAAGTTCGTAAAAAATTGGGTGCGACTCACTTAACAATCACAATGAAAATTCTGGTCCTAATTGTGGTTGTAAGTCGAGGATTACCCATATTGGACTGATTGCTTCTCCTGCTCAGGGTTCGAACCGGTCTTACCAATGCACGCTCCGCTCGGTGACAATTTGTATCCTGAAGAGCATTCACACCGGTAACTGCCGGGAATATTTAAGCAATCGGCATTTCGTTGGCAGAGATTTTCCCCTCCGCTGCATTCATCTATGTCTGCCAGGAGACGGAAAAAGAGAAGGAAAAATGTCAGCAAGAGAGAGAAAGACAAACGCCTCCCTGGTTTTGGTCTGAACACCTGTTCCCCCCTCCCCCATGCCTTCTCTTGGTCACTCTGATGTAGTGACTGTTCAGAGTTACAACAGCACTGAAAAAAGTGACATATGGCCTTTTCACACTTATAACAGCTGCAACATCCCGATGATCACATGATGAAAATTCAGATGCTTGGGCAACTGACTCATAGTTACAACATTTGCTGTGTCCCGGGGGTGGTGGTGGTCTCCTTTTGTGACCTTCTGATGAGCAAAGTCAATGGGGAAGCCAGATTCACTTAACGACCGGGGTTACTAACTTAACAACTGCAATTCAACAACTGTAGCAAGAAAGGTGGTAAAATCAGGCACAGCTCACTTAACAACTGTCTCACTTAGCAACAGAAATTCTGGGTTCAACTAATACTTGCACCTATCACAATGTCCCTTAGTCACATGATCACCAGTGGTGAGCTTCCCTGCCAGCTTCCCCCAAACAAAGTCAGTGGGGAAGCCAGCAGGAAGTCACAAGTGGCCATCACCATGATGTTGTGCATAAAGATTGCGTGGAAGTCACTGAATGACTGCAACCAGAACTGATACAACTGCTGTCGTTAAGTTAGAGCAATCACAAGACGTTGTTCTTTTCAATCATACCACTTAATAACAGAGATGTTGATCCCAACTGCTGTCGTTAAGCGAGAACTACCTATATTTACAAAGAAATGAAATGGTATTCATGGCAGTTGTGGCTGTATCCCCCCCCAATTGTTCCATTTTCCTGTATCACCTCTCGTCCAATCCATTCACCACTTTTATCCTGCTTGTCACATTTCCCTTTGGAGGTGCAAAGACCCCACCCCCCCACCCCTTAAATGCCACCCCTGACTCTGACCTTCACAGATCAGCAAGATGTTGTTGTAACTGAAGCCGATGGGGCACTCGCAGCGGAAACTGCCGATCTGGTTGATGCAGACGCCATTGGTGCAAATGGCTGGAATCTCACTGCATTCGTCAATATCTGCACAGAAAGAGGGAGGGGCAGAAGAGGATAGGGCTAGTTGGACAGAAGCCCCACCTCCTTTTCAAGGAGATGGGATGTATGTGACACAAGGCTGAGCAGGAGCAAAAGACACCCCCCACACACACACACCATTTATCTGTGGGAACCATTGGATCAACAGAACTTTGTAAAAAATTGTGTGGGATTCAAATGTTCCTGGTGATTTATTTGTTGCTTTATTGCTTTCTTGTCAGGGAATTAATTGAGCAGCCAATGTTCAAATGAAGTCAGAGACACCAAGACAAACTTATAGTTTTATATAAATAAATATGTTTTGCATCAATATAGAGCAAACTAGATAGTCAGGCAAACAGGAGCATCATGAGGTAAATCCCAGAGCACACAGGATACACAGAAGAAAAAGGCGGGAAAACAGGAAAACTCCCTCTTTACACCCATAGCAGCCAATCATAGTGTAGATTACCTCATGCAAGAGCAGACAAGATAGCCAGGAACATAGGAACATCATGAGGTAAATCAAAAAGTGTACATAACACATAGAAGAAAAAGGCGGGAAAAGGGGAAACTCCCCCCTTTATACCCACAGCAACCAATCACAACATAGATTGCCTCATGCCTGAGCAGACAAGATAGTCAGGAACACAGGAACATCAGATTAACATGAGGTAAATCTAAGCATCCAGAACACACAAGAAAAAAAGGCGGGAAAACAGGAAAACTCCCCCTCCGCACCCACAGCAACCAATCATAGCGCAGATTGCCTCACACAGGAGTCAGCCATCTCCAACCAATAACCACAACTGTGTGTTCTGGCTCATTGCACAAACCTTCCCTGCTCCAGCAACTGAATTTAAGTATCTTTACATTTCTGATCGCTTTATGACTTGTGTTCTTATTTCTATTGCTTTCAGGATTTGTTTTCACTTTTTCTTTTAAACAGTCCTTTTTTTTTTTTTTAACACAAGAATCATTCATCTTAAAAAGAAAATCTGGAAAAAAATTAAAAGAAACTAGGTTTCATTTTTCTTGTAAACTCTTCTTTATCATTGTTTTAATGTTAGTATTTAGGTTGGATTGAAACACCGACACAAACATCATCCTCCATACAAAAGTCTTAGCTGTGGGTCACACAAAGTTCAGGGAACACTCACCAATTGGTTTCCCTGTGTGGATGTCGATGATGAAGCCAGGCGCCTGATTACCACACAGGATCTGGTATTCAGCTAGAAAAGAAAGACTTGGTCATGTTTCTCCAGAGGCATCTCCTTGCAAGATCTGAGGCAAGTATGAAAAGCTCAGGAGGATCTTCAGCCAACAAAACATATGGGCACACTTTAAACCCAAGAATACATGAAGGCAGAAGTTTGTCCTTAAGGATAAAACATCCAGACACAAACTGAGCAACGGGGTACATGCAGTACAATGCAGTGAGCCCTGTGCAGATCTGGACATTGGGGAAACAAAACAGCCATTTCACAAACGCATGGCACAACCTAGGAGAACAAACACATCAGGACTAGATTCAGCCGTCCATCTGCATTTAAAACAGATAACAGATAACAGATAATCAGAGTTGGAAGGGACCTTATAGGTCATCTAGTCCAACTCCCACGCCCAAGTGGGAGACCCTACACCATTTCTGACCAATGGCAGTCCAATTTCTTCTTGAAAGTCTCAAGGCTGCTCTTTTGAAGACAGCAAAGTCCACATTTTGGACAGAGAGGACCGCTGGCTTGAAAGAGGGGGTCAAAGAGGCCATCTATGTCCAAATTGAACAGCCCTCTCTCAACTGAGGGAGGAGGGATACAACATCATCTATCTCCAGTCTATAATACAATCCTTTCAACAGTTGCAAGAAGGCTTCACATCCATTTGCACCCATCGGGTGACCCTGAGAACACAGATAAACCTCCAGGTGACCTTAACGACCCGCTAAAAGAATGCAAATGACCAGGTGTCTGCAAGGAGTATAAATCCTTCCATTCCCCCACCATCCAGTCAAAACTGATGAAGCTTCTTGGATGAGAAGCAAAACGTCTTCAAAGAAAAACAAGGAAGCCCAGTTGCCTCTTGAAAAAAAGCAACCTTGGGACCACCATGACCTGGATGACTGACAACCTCCATAGACATTGAGCAACTCAGGTGTAGACAGAAGAGAACATCCATGGCTCGGAATTGAATTGTGGGGTCATTGGTGCTCCTTGAGTTGGGTTGTTTTCTTGCTGATAGGCATCAGCCATCATCAAATTGGCCATCGACAGGCACGTAGTGATAAACAACATCTACATACCATTCAAAAGGGACAGCCCAAAAGGAAACAAAAAGGCCAAAACACCTCTTTGCCAGCTATCAACACACAGATAGATAGAGAATAACACCAGGATTCACATTAGATGGACAACCCAGAAGCAAACAATACCCCAGTCTAGGAACTGCTAAACAAGCTAAGAGTAAACATCCTAATCAAGGAACCACCAAGATTATTCTCATCAACAATGACAGAAGAAGCTACTAGAATAGAAATACAGAGCAAACCCTACCCCCTTCTAGTACTGATAATGGTACCTAGTTGGGTAATGAAATGCCTGTAAGAAAACCACCAAGCTCAGAGATCAGTAAAGGCTCAAAGTCGTCCTATTCCCCACCCCTCCTCTTGGCAAATCACACTCTCTAGTATGACTGATGATGTTGCCTAGTTTGGTCATGAAACGTCTACAAGAAAATCACCAAGCTCAGAGACTACTAAGGGCCTAAAGTCCTCCTTCTCTTCCTTTCCGCAAATCACACTTCTAGTAGGACTGATGTTAACTAGTTTGATAATGAAACTTTTGCAAAAAAAACCTACCAGGCTCAGAGAGTACTAAGGCCGTCAAGCCATTGTCCTCCTCCCTTTCTCCTCCTCCTCCTCCTCCTGCGCTCTGCCAATCACACTCCCTAGTAAGACTGATGATATTACCTAGTTTGGTAATGAAATGTCTGCAACAAAGCTACCAAGCTCAGAGAGCACCGAGGACCCCACAACTCTGGTTTAGCACAGGCCATATCTGTTCTGACCTAGGCTTCACAAAATCATGAAGCGGACTCCTTGTCCCGACAAAACCCCTTTTAAGAAGTCAGGAACAGATCTTCACCCTAATGAATTGAACTAATTGTCTCCTGAAAACCCCACTCCCCTTTCAGTCCTCTTTATTCCCTATGGGAAAGGCCATTCACCACCCACCTCTGCCTTTACTCCAGAGTTGACCCTTGTTCCTGAACTGTTCCCTTCTCCTGGCAGCTCTGTACATATGCTCATCGGGAACAGGCTCCAGCTGTTCTTCTTCCCCACTGATCTCTGACTCTAAAGGCAGCTGATATTGGACGGCCCTGGCCCCATCTCTGATTCCAACACAGAGCACTCATCAGAGCCTACCTCAAACTCCAAGACTGGCCCATGTTCCTCCCCAACCTCCTCACTGTCCAAGTCTGCCACCAGCTCTGCTGGCCGCTGGAGGGCCACAACAATATCCAAGCGACTTTGCTTGAAAAATTACAGGTAATCCTCAAGTTATGGCCAGTGACGATTGAAATTATGATGACCAAAAGGAACTTACAACCCAGTTCCAAAGCTCGGACAACCATGCTCCGGTCATGTGACCACTTTTCGGGCCTTCAGCAACTGGCCTGCAATTGAGGCCATTTGAAGAGTCCCACCGTCACTTGAACATGGTTTAAGGATGTTTTTGCCAAAAAAATGGCATTTCCTTCTGGGTTTTTTTGGGGGCAAAAACTCCTCGTGAACAGTGGGTTCACTTAACAAACACAGCATTTGTTTAAGGACTGCAGATTCACTTAATGGCCAGCCATGATGTCTGACTTAACGACCACAGAGGCGATGGGACAGAGGGGCCACTCACAGCTGGCGGGCGTGGGGCAGGGCTCGCAGGGCTTGTTCCAGGCCTTGCCAATGTTGTAGGAACAGCAGCACATCTTCTTGGTCATGTTGAAGGAGAGCTCGTTCTCACAGGTGTCGTTATAGTTCCGGTAGCAAAGGCTCTTGCGCATGTCTGAAAGGAAGGCAGCCGGGGAACGTCAGCAGGTGGAGAAGCTCCCAGCGCTCAGCCCCAAAGGGTGGAGGTGATAAAGAGATGGCCACCGCCCCACCTGTCTGGTTTGGTCCGCCCCACCGGTTTGGTAGAGTCTGATCTGTTTGGGAGGGGGCCGAGACATTTTAAGAAGTGCCTCCACTAAGACCTGCTTATCTCTGTCTGCCTCTCTATTTCTATTGCTATGCTCTCTGTGTCTAGATTTCTGTCTGTCTGTCTGTCTCTGTCTGTCTGTCTGTCTATCTATCATCTATCTATCATTTATCTATCAACCTACCTACCTATTTTCTACTTATCTGTCTGTGTATTTGTCTGTCCTATCTATCTACCTATTTATCTACCATCTATCAATCATCTATCTCTCCATCCTCCATCCATCTCTTACCCTCTAATCTATTATTCTATCACTCTACCTACTTACCTACCTACTATAACTACACATACATCTATCCATCCATCCTTCCATCTTTCACTCTCTTTTATTTATCACTATCTACCACTCTACTACTCTACCACTCTAATATCTATCTATCTATCTATCTATCTATCTATCTATCTATCTATCTATCTATCTATCTATCTATCCATCCACCCACCCACCCATCCATCCAGGAGATCACACCTTGATAGCTAGGTTAGTCTATGAAATCCTCATCCTAGCTTTTCAGCTGAGTTACCTGGAGGGGCATCAACCCATCCTAGGAGACAGAGGCGGATCGCTCCCTCACCCCATTTGCCCCTCTCCTCCCTTTAAGCCCACCCCGCAGGACCCTCCGTACCCATACAGTTGTTCCCTCCGTTGACTTGCATGTACTCCGGAGGGCACACACAGGTGTAGTTGCCGAGTGTGTTGTAACAGGTCCCCGGCCCACAGATGCCGATGTGAGCAGAGCATTCGTCGATGTCTGGAAAGGACACATCAAAGTTTGTGGGAACAGGGACCAAGGGCAGGTCAGTCGGTCAGCTGTCCCAGGATGAAGGTTGGAAATCTGAAGAAGGGGGTCCCTGCTGGGGGGGATGACCTCAGGAGACAGGACGGAGACCCCCCCAGACCAGAGGTGGGCTTCAAAAAATTTAGTAACCAATTCTCTGCCTGGCTGCTGGGTAGGCGTGGCCTAGTCAGCCTCCTGAACCAAGGTGGGGGAGCTGTTTTTGCCCTCCTTGGGCTCCGGAGGTTTTCCTCGAGCCTCCCGGAGGGTGAAAATGGCCTCCCCAAGCCAGTCATTGCAACTACTGGTTCGGTGAACCAGATGTAAAATTAACAACCAGTTCGCCCAAACCGGTGCGAACCGGGAGCAGCCCACTCCTGCCCCAGACATAAAAGCTACAACAAGGGGCAGAGGAAAAGGAGGGTGTAGGAAGCAACTCAAAAAAGACCCTCCCTAGTTTTCCAGAGAGTAAAAGAGGAGGGGGAGGGAGAGAAAGATTCTGTTAATATAACCTTACAATAAAGATAGGGCTAACAGACCCTGTCAATCTCTCCCAAAGTCATTAAGCCATGAAGACGAGTGGACTTCAACTCCTGGGAATTCTGGGAGTTGAAGTCCCCCCCGTCTTAAAGGGATCAAGGTTGGGAGGCCCTACACTAAGTGAATGGGCTGGGAGAGTCCACGGACTGTATTGGGTACATACACCCCCTTCCCTAAGAGCTCACCCCCCCTGCACCCCCACAGACCCACCTTCGCAAATACGGGTGTCCTCGTTCAGGTAATAGCCCGGAGGGCACTCACACTGGAAGCTGCCAAAGGTATTGACGCAATTGCCTCCCTGGCACAGGCCTGGCAGCTCCTGGCACTCGTCTATATCTGTGAGAGAGAGGAAAGGAAGATAAAAGGGTCTGACTTTTTTTGGAGGGGGGGAAGCGGGGGATGGGTTTCTGTCCCCCCTCTCCCCAAAACGGGATCCCAGAGAAAATTAGTGGAGAGACACAAATGGAGAAGAGTGTGTGTCTTTATCATTCTTTTTAAATGAGAAAGAAATCATAATTATTAATTAATTTAATGAATAAAGTTCATATATTATTATCTGTTTTATTTCATAAACAAGAAACTCAAAAAGGAAAAAAAAGGAAAAAAAGAGAGATAATAATATGCGGACTTCATTTGTTAAATTAATTATTATGTGTGTTTATTCTTTTAAATAATAAATAAGTCCTAATTATTAATTAATTTAATGAATGAAGTCCACATATTATTATCTGTTTTATTCGTTAAACATGAAACTCACAAAAAAGAGAGATAATAATATGTTGGCCATTCGTTAAATTAATTATTATGTGTGTTTATCATTCTTTTAAATAATAAAGAAATCCTAATTATTAATTTAATGAATGAAGTCATGTATTATCTCTTTTATTCATTAAATATGAAATGCACAAAAAAGGAGCCGTAATAATATGTGGACTTCATTCATTAAATTAATTATTATGTGTGCTTATCATTCTTTTAAATAATAAAGACATCCTAATTATTAATTTAATGAATGAAGTCGTGTATTATCTCTTTTATTCATTAAATATGAAATGCACAAAAAAGGAGCCGTAATAATATGTGGACTTCATTCATTAAATTAATTATTATGTGTGTTTATCATTCTTTTAAATAATAAAGACATCCTAATTATTAATTTAATGAATGAAGTCCGTGTATTATCTCTTTTATTCATTAAATATGAAATGCACAAAAAAAGGAGCCGTAATAATATGTGGACTTCATTCATTAAATTAATTATTATGTGTGCTTATCATTCTTTTAAATAATAAAGACATCCTAATTATTAATTAATTTAGTGTATAAAGTCCACATATCATCATCATCATCAATATTATTATTAATATTAATATTATTAATTGTAATAAACATTTATTCATTAAACATGAAAATCAGTCAACTGAACATTTAAAAATGTATCACAAATATCATTGACTGGCTCTGATGGGTGATATAGGTTGCTGCCAGCATCCTAGGTATAATTATTATTGTTGTTGTTGTTGTAATTGTTACTTTATTTATTTGAATTTTAGCCATTATTGTTATAGGTTATATTGTTATAACCCTAGACATACAACAGTTCATTAAGTGACTGTTCAAAGTTACAACGGCCCTGAAAAAAGCAACTTATGATCGTTTTTCACACTTAAGGACCATTGCATCATCTGTGCAGTCACGTGATCAAAATTTGGAAGCTCGACAACTGACTCATATTTATGACAGCGTCAGCGTCCCGGAGTCCCATGATTCTCTTTTGCGACCTTCTGACGAGCAAAGTCCGTGGGAGAAGCCAGATTCGCTTAACGACCAGGTGACTAACTTAAGGAGTGCAGCGATTCACTTTACAACTGTGGCAGGAAAGGTCGTAAAATGGGGCAAAACTCACTTAACGACCGTCCTGCTTAGCCACGGAAATTTGGGGCTTGGCGGTGGTCGTGCGTTGAGAACTTCCTTGGACGCACGTTTCATTTTTGTAATTATTGTATCATAATAATTCTTTATATCACATTATTTTTCTGTATTATGTGATTTCTTAATGTAAGACAGGCAGACCTCGACCGACATAACAATACACATAATTGGACTGTGTTATTTTAAAAATGAAACAAACAGGTAAAGAATAAAATTTCTCTTTTGTTCAGGGGTTGTTGTGGTTCGCCAGCAGCAGGTGCGGATGGCGGAGGTCTCGGAGAGCGAGGACTCAGATGAGGGGCCTGCGTGTGATGCAGGGATGGGGCCAGGACTATCAGAGAGTGGGTGCTGCCTTCGGAGGTCGTGGAGTCTGGCAGCAGTGAGGAAGAGGCCCCCGAGGAGCCTGTGCCTAGTGCACGTGCGCCCAGGACTGCTCGAAGGAAAGTGACTCGGGAGTAAGGCTGCAAGATGATGGTCTCTCCCATAAGGGATAAAAGCCAGCCTTTGGTCTTGGCTTCTTTGCAGGAAGCAAAGAAGTTCTTTCTACTCAGAGTCCTCGTTGAAGCCCTGCTTACTCCGGTTTGTTTTTTTTGAAACTTCTGGCTTGGGATATTTATCTGCAATTAGCCTTTTATTCTTGGTAGCCTTTCACAACCTTGAAAGGGCTCGCTCTTATCTGGGACAATTAATTTTGAATGACTCTTGGCTGTGAATGCACAGAATTCACAGCGCTGCATTAAAAAGGCTTGCTTTTATACATACTTTGTGCTTGTTTCATTTGAACAAGTCTTGGGTCAGAACAGGGTTGAGGTGGAGGAATGACATGCCGTGCAAAATCAAGTGAGGCATGTTCTGACTTTCTGGCATGCAGAGGAGCCCAAAATGTTCGCCTTTGGTGGAGTAGATGATCTCCACGGGTTCCTGGGGGCTGCCATGGAGTCTCATTATCTGAAACCTTCTTGGCAAAATGTTCAGCTTTTTTTTTCTGGAGAGTAGCTTGAAGAATGGCACCAGAATTCAAAATGTGTTCCAAGCCTACACACACAATGGCCGTAACTTTGTAAATCACCGACTAATTAGTTTGAATGGCAGCGGAGATCCAAAAACGTGCCAACTCCTGATTAAAGGATTGGCCCGGCCGATCAATCCAATTCAATATTTTGCTTTATTCTGCAGCCAAATCTTTTTCTCTTTTTGTCTCTCTGTCTCTTTCTCTCTTTTTTCTCTGTCTCGCTTTCTCTCTGTATTTTTCCTTCTTTCTCTCCTTCTGTCTGTCTTTCTCTGTCTTTTTCTTTTGTCTCTCTGTCTTTTTTCTCCTTCTGTCTCTTCTCTTTGTCTTTCTGTCTGTCTTTCTTTTTCTCTGTTCTCTCTGTCTTTTCCTTCTTCTCTCCTTCTGTGTCTTTCTCTGTCTTTTCTTTTGTCTCTTTTGTCTCTCTCTTTCTCTCCTTCTCTTTTTTGTCTCTCTGTCTCTTTCTCTTTTTTCTTTCTGCTTTCTCTCTCTTTTTTCCTTCTTTCTCTCCTTCTGTCTGTCTTTCTCTGTCTTTTTCTTTTTGTCTCTCTGTCTCTCTTCTCTTTCTCTCTCTTTCTTTCTTTTTCTCTCCTTCTGTCTCTCTTTTTTTCTCTTTTTCTCTTTCTGTCTGTCTTTCTTTTTTCTCTGTCTCTGTATCTCTCTGTCTTTTTCCTTCTTTCTCTCCTTCCGTGTCTTTCTCTGTCTTTCTCTTTTTGTCTCTCTGTCTTTTTCTTTCTCTCTTTCTCTCCTTCTGTCTCTCTTCTCTTTCTCTCCCCCCCTTTCTCTCTTCCCACAATTCATCATCCTGATACAAACAATGCTCTTGGGATGTTCTTTTAAAGCCGGGGAATTTTTCCCAAGGCTGCCATTAAGTAATGGGATGGGGTTTTTTTTAATACGCAAAGGTTTTGGCATCGAAATACGCTCTCCGGTGCTGAATTTCAAAGGGTCTCTAAGTTCAGGTGGGCTCAAGAGATCCTTTCCAGCCCCTTCTCCCCCTGTCCAAGTGACCCACTGACCTACCTTCCAAAATGACCGTGATGGGGTTGGGCCGGAAGCCTTCGCCACCTGGACAGAGGGTCTTGTATTCGGCTGTAGGGTGAGAAACGGTGGTGGAATTCAAAATATTTTACTACCGGTTCTGGGGGTGCGTGTGGAGAGTTCTAAAATGGGCAATTTTAAGCATGAAAACTTACTTTACCGTCAGCGCTGGTGAGTAAAACAGCTGAGGGGCGGGAATCTGATCAGCCGCGCCTATCAGCTGAGCTACAAAGGAAATATAGGATGGGGAAGAACGGCAGCGGGTGGGTGGGGCCAACTGCCAGGTGGCACCACCAGATAGGTAGAACTGGTGCAAACCGGTAGCATGTCGCCACTGGTGAGAAGTGAATTCCAGATGGAGTTTAGACTTTGGGGATATCTTTATTTCAATCTTGGTGGTCACTTTAAGATGGGTGGGCTACAACTCCCAGAATTCTGGGAGTTGAAGTCCACCATTCTTAAAGTGGCCAAAGTTGAAAAATATTGTGGGATTTTTTTTTTTTTTTTGAAACACCTTTCCAGTAAAAGAGATCTGGAAGCACATTAAAATTAAGATAATTTTGATTCTTTTGGAGTCTGAGGTCATTTTCCCCGTCTTCCAACTTCCTCTCCAGGCTAAGCAATGAAGCAGATCAGACCAGGGATGGTGAAGAGGGATATAAACTAAACCAGTGGTCGCCAACCAGTGGGCCAGGGATCACTGGTGGGCCGTGAGAAAATTTTGGTGGTCTGCAGAGAAATGTCCCCCCCCCCAAAGCACTCCCCCCAAAGCAATTAATCCAGGCTGCACGGAAACACAAGGCTATGCCACCCACATGGCCCGCCCACCCACTGACCCCCACCCTCTGGCCAAGAGCAAACCTTACTCTGAGTAAAGCCACGCAAGCTGGAACTGGAAGATAAGACCAATGGCCGGGAAGGAAATCCGCCCCGGGGTGGCTTGCTGACGTTGGTGGGAAAGTCGGTCCCATATTCCAGAGCTGCAGTAGTCACAGGACTGGCCCTTTGACCATCCTGGAGCAGCTGTTCCAGTCCATGGCAGGCCGGTGCACCCAGGTGGAGGAGCAGCTGCTCCGGGACGACCAAAGGGCCAGTCCTGTGATTATTGCAGCTCTGGAACATGGGACCGACTTTCCCACCAACGTCAGCAAGCTGCCGTTAGTCAAAATTCATGTTAGTGGTCCGCGGGATTTAAAATTATGAGTTTGGTGGTCCCTGAGGTCCCCTGGACTAAACCATTCTCCTTTTCGGATTTGCCCACAAGTTTCCTGGCCGTGGAGAAGAGTTCAGGGGGGTCAGCAAATCTAGGGTGTCAAGGATGTGATCACACTTTGCTTTGAAATTTCTTCAGGAAGGAGATCACACCTTGCAATCTTCCCAGTATTTGAGGGGCAAACATCCCACAGGAAATCAGCCACACAAACCAATCATTCCAGGAATTGAGCCCTGGCATGGCGGCTGCTCTACTCACTGGTGTTGGCGGCCGGGCACAGCTCGCAGGGGTTCCCCCAAGCCCGGCCCAGGGAGCAGCAGCAGGATGCCCGCGTAACGCCCACGCCGATTTCAGCACTGCATGAGATCCCGCCGTCGCCGCGGTCTTGCGTGTCCAGGAAACAGTTCCCGACTCGGGTGTCTGGGGAAGGAGAGAGGGAGGGAGACAGAAGGAAAGTGAAGGAAACTTCATTTAATGACCCCATAATCCCTTGTAGGGTGGAGTCTGAGCAAATGAATGGAGCTAGCAGAGTGTTTTAATGGCCGGATGCTTTTCCTGTTGCCAATGCGGAGTTTTGGCCGGCAGATATATTCTCAGTGTGCCCAGAGAGAGAAATATCTGCTTCTATCTAGGATTGAACTCACAGCCTCCTGACTGTGTGGTGAGAGCTCCACCTCTAGGCCATCACGCCACTCAATACAAAAATACCCACATATATTATATGACACAGAGAAACATGACAGTCTAGTTCAGATGTATCCATGTCCATGGGGAGAGAAACGAATCTTGCAAATTTACCAGAGGGATGGCATAGGGAACAAAGCCATTAAAGAATTTGGTAAAGTCCTGCTAGAAATTCTTCAAAATGCCCTCCCAGAGAGAGTAGCAACAGAAACAGACCGTGAAGCGGGGATGTGGGGTCTCTAACAATGTTTTGAGCTCTAAGCCCAGAGTGCTTATAAGGAGCATCCTGAATAACAGGAAGCGAGCTTCGTATGATCTTCTCCACTGCCCTCACCACTCTCTGAAGAGACTTTCTATCTGAGGCGCTGCGGCCACCAAACCGAAGAGGGATGCAGTTTGTTAAAATGCACTCAATCGTGCCTCTGTGAAAAGTGGCCAGGACAGGAGGCAGCATCCAATGAAGGAAATGCAGATGCTGGTTTGCACGCTTCACTAAGGATGACGTGTAGAGAGATCAGTTCAGAAACGAGGAGGTGATAAACCGCTTGGGAAAGCCAAGGGAAATCATCACAACCATTAAAAAGCGAAAGGTTAGAATATTTCGGACACGGGATGTGGCACCTGGAAAAATACAGCCACCCTTTGCTTCATCCTCCAGGGAAAGATTGAAGGCAAACGAGCTCCAAGCAGAAGAAGAATATCATGGCTTCAAAATCTAATTTTGTCTGGTTTGGACAAAACTCAGCAGCTCTTTCTTGTGCAGCTGTTGATTAAAATAGGATCGCCGACACGATCACCAATGTCCGATGACGGATAGGACACAAGAAGAGGAAGAATTGGAAGCCACTGCAAGTTGCAAGTTGCACGGGGAGATGGGTGTTGTGGCAGACTCGGACAGTGAGGAGGTTGGGGAGGAACAAGGGCCAGTCCTGGAGTCTGGGGAAGGCTCTGACGAGGGCTCTGCATTGGAGGCAGAGATGGGGCCAGGGCTGCCTGACAGTTATCAGCTGCCTTTGGAATCGGAGATCAGTGGGGCAGAAGAACAGCTGGAGCCTGTTCCCAGTGTGCGCATGCACAGAGCTGCCAGACAAAGGGAACAGTTAAGGAACAAGGGATGACTCGGGAGTAAAGGCTCAGGTGGGCAGTGAATGGACCCTCCCATAAATAAAGAGGAGTGAATAAAGAATAAAGAGGAGTGAAAGGGGAATAGGGTTTGGCAGGAGACAATTAGTTCAATTCATTAGGGTGAAGATCTGTTCCTGACAATTCTTGCCAAGTAATTGCTGCTACAGCGTGACATTTGGAAGATATCGGCCTGGCAACTCTCCAAGCCTGATAAAGGTCTGTCGTTATGAAATCTCACGAAAGACTGTTTGCCAGGACTTTGCTGAAGAGGAATTCACTTTAACCTAAATAAAAGGGGTTTTATCGGGATGAGGGGATTCGTGATTTTGGGACGCCTAGGTCAGAACAATGGGTGGCATATAAGTTTATGGAATACAATAATGTCATGGACAGCACTGCATGGTGGATCTGCCTGTGCACACCCTGGGGGGGGGGTCCTCCTTACCGACACACCCCACTCCGGTGGGGTTCAGCTCGAAGTCCTGAGGACAGTTGCAGAGGTAGCTGCCTGGCGTATTAACGCAAAGGCCGTTGATGCAATTCACGGGATCGGCACACTCATTGACGTCTGTCGGAGAGAGAGAGAGAGAGAGAGAGAGATGGGGAAAGGAGTTAAGCGCTGTCTGGGAATGGCTGACGGGGCCACATCCTTGGCGGAAGGAGCTGCCGAACCACTGGCGCTGTTGCGGTGGCAATCTCCTTAGTTTGTGTTTGCAAGCGAGGAACGGGCAGAGGAATGCAAAGACCGGTCGCCGAGTCACGTTTTTTGGTGGCCTTCCAACTTCAGAAAGTTGGCAAAAGAAGTGGCGGTAGGACTACCTGTAGCGAGGATGGGTCCTTCCTGCTCACCTGTGCAGTTCCCACCGCTCCTGTCTAGCTCATACCCATCGTCACAGGCACAACGGAACATCCCAGGAAGGTTCTGGCAGGTGCCGAAGACGCAGATATTCTGGAAGGTGCATTCATCAATGTCTGAAAGGAAAGACAGCGGATTTGGGTGGCTTTCACCTCAGAATTCTTGCTTCAAAAAGCTGCCAAAGGATCCCCATAACAAGATGAGCATTTGTTGCATTCAAGCATCTTGTCCGTTCCTGATTTGTTGTGGGTTCAAATGGTGTTTTATTGGACCCGGGTCTGATTCCCAGTCCCATCCACGCTCTGGCTCAAACTTTTGAGAAGTTTAACAGAATAGCACTAGCAACTAGCGCTGGTAGCCTCGAAGCTTCTAAGAAAATATGGCTATTTATTAGACTTATAGACCGCTTCCCAGTGCTTCCTAGCCCTCTTTAAGCAGTTTACAGAGTCAACATGTTGCCTCCAACAATCTGGGTCCTCATTTGACTGACCTCAAAAGGATGGAAGGCTGAGTCAACCTTAAGCCGGTCAGGATTGAACTGTTGGTAGTGAGCAGAATTAGTCTGCAATGCTGCATTCTGACCACTGCACCACCACGGCCCACCCTTCCTTCCTTCCTTCCTTCCTTCCTTCCTTCCTTCCTTCCTTCCTTCCTTCCTTCCTTCCTTCCTTCCTTCCTTCCTTCCTTCCTTCCTTCCCGCCCTCCCTCCCTCCTGCCTGCCTGCCTTCCCATCTCTCCTTCCTTCCTTTCCTTGATTGCTTATTGTACCCTATGACTATTATTAAGTGTTGTACTTTATGATTCTTGATGAATGTATTTTTTCTTTTTTGTACACTGAGAGCATTTGCACCAAGACAAATTCCTTGTGTATCAAATCACACTCGGCCAAGAAAGAATTCTATTCTATTCTGTTCTATTCTATTCTGTTCTGTTCTATTCTATTCTATTCTATTCTATTCTATTCTATTCTATTCTATTCTATTCTATTCTTATTCTATTCTATTCTATTCTATTCTGCTCTATTCTGCTCTATTCTATTCTATTCTATTCTATTCTATTCTATTCTATTCTTATTCATTCTGTTCTGTTCTATTCTATTCTATTCTATTCTATTCTATTCTATTCTATTCTATTACTTATTCATTCTGTTCTGTTCTATTCCATTCTATTCTATTCTATTCTATTCTATTCTATTCTATTCTATTCTATTCTTATTCATTCTATTCTATTCTATTCTTCCTTCCTTCCTTCCTTCCTTCCTTCCTTCCTTCCTATCCTTCCTTTCTATCCTTCCTTCCTTCCTTCCTATTCTTCCTTCCTTCCTTCCTTCCTTCCCCCTTAGCACTTAGTCTTATATGCCACTTTACAGTGCTTTACATCCCCTCTCTAAGCGGTTTACAGAGTCAGCATGTTGCTTCCAACAATCTGGGTCCTCATTTGACTGACCTCCAAAGGATGGAAGACTAAGTCAACCTCAAACTGGTCAGGATCGAACTCCTGGCAGTGGGCAGAGTTAGCAACAGCACTTCAAGACTTATATACTGCTTCACAGTGCTTCACAGCCCACTCTATGTGGTTTACAGAGTCAGCCGCTTGGTCCCCCCAACAACCTGGGTCCTCGTTTTACCCACCTCAGAAGGATGGAAGGCTGAGTCAACCTGGAACCTAGTGAGATTTGAACTGCCAAATTCCAGGCAGCTGGAGTTGGAAGGGACCTTGGAGGTCTTCTAGTCCAACCCCCTGCCTAGGCAGGAAACCCTACACCTCTTCAAACAAATGGTTATCCAATATCTTCTTTAAAACTTTCAGTGTTGGAGCATCCACAACTTCTGGAGGCAAGTTGTTCCACTGATTAATTGTTCTAACTGTCAGGAAATTTCTCCTTAGTTCTAAGTTGCTTCTCTCCATGATTAGTTTGCATCCATTGCTTCTTGTCCTGCCTTCAGGTGCTTTGGAGAGTAGCTTGACTCCTTCTTCTTTGGGGCAGCCCCTGAGATATTGGAACACTGCTCTCATGTCACCCCTAGCCTGTCATCCTTGAGGGGAAGGAACTGTAAGAAGACAGGGGAAACCAAAAGCAATCTTCATACCATCCTGGGACATCCCACGGCCACTGACCTGGGAATGGATTGTAACACCTCTCCATCTATCCAACTTTTGCAGGGACAGTTACCCAAACATCTTCTCTGAATATGTCTGGACCCCGGGGAGGTAACAGGAGGAGTGGAATGGAAAAAGGAACGTTAACTAGGGAATCCCAAAGATGCTTTTTCCAAGAGGCAATGGACTTTCTTGTTTTTCTTTGAAGACTTTTTGCTTCTCATCTAAGAAGCTTCTTCAGCTCTGACTGTCTTCTAGAACCGAAGAAACTTCTTGGATGAGAAGCGAAACCTCTTCAAGGAAAAAAAAACAAAATGTCCAGTTGTCTCCTGGGGGAAAAAAAAGCAAATTTGGGACAACCACGACCTGAATGACGGAGAATCTCCATAGAAATTTAACTAGGGAAGCTTCGCATGCACATCCTTAGTTCTGGCTTTGCTTTAGTGTAACCGGGTAGCTTTTAGTGAAAATAATATTTTCGCTACAAACGGAGTTGAGAGGATTTCTTTCCGAAAGGACCAAGTTGGGTCCAGGTCTGACATCACCTTTCTTTTCATGAATACCCAATTCCTTCAACCCTCCAGTTCCCAAATGAGCTCACCTTGGCAAGCCTTACTGTCTTCCGTGGGGTTGAATCCCATTTCGCACTCACACCGGTAGCCCCCGGGGGCATTGAGGCACTGCCCGTTCTCACAGAGGTTGACGTTGTCAGCACATTCGTCCACATCTGGAGGGGAAAACATGGCATGGTCAGGCCTTCCTCTCGGCCGACAGTGGTAGAATTCAAAATATTTTACAACCGGTTCTGAGGGGGGATGCGTGGAGCATTCTAAAACGGGCAATTTTAAGCATGAAAACTTATTCTCAGCCAGTCCTTGAATATTGAAGGTTTGTCTTTAACTGAATCCAAACTCCAGCTCCTCTTTAGGATAATGATGGTTTATTCAATATATCAGCAAACAACAAATACTCTAATCAGGCAAGAATGGCTAAATGCCAGGCAAGGTTAGCATTGGGTTTGAGTTTGCTCCCTGTCCTTTTATTGCCATTATCGTGAGACACACCCCACCACACCCAGGCCTATACACAGTTCTAATTCTGGCCACACCTAACCGATTATCCCTAAATGCTATTAACCCTATAACAGTGTTGGCTAACCTTTTTGGGCTCCTGTGCCAAAAATTGTATGTGCGCTTGTGCGCGAGCACTCGCATGCCAACACCCAGAAGACATTGTGTGTGTGGCCCCCCCTATGCCCCCTGCATGAAAGCTTCTGCAGGCTTTGCAGGCTGAAAAATGTGGCCTGTTTCATCACTTCCGGTATTTCCCAGAAATACCGGAAGTGATGAAACAGGCCTATTTTTCGGCCTGCAAAGGCTTTCCTTAAGCCTCTGGGAGGCCGAAAATCAGCTGGGAGGCGCGTGTATGTACAGTGAGGTAAGTTTGCCTACGGCTCACGTGTTGGCACAAATGGCTCTGCGTGCCACCTGTGGCACATGTGCCATAGGTTCGCCATCATGGCCCTATAACACGTCTACATCCCTAACCTATTCCAACCCTCACTAACTGATCCCCACCTGGTGCCACCTTCACCATGTCTTAACGCAATGCTTAATTACCACCTATATGTGCCCCAACCCCCTCTAACAATATGCACCACATCGATACATGAAAAAAGCCAACCTTCAACACCTTCGGCTAGCACACAAGCAACAATACAGATCCGACGTCAACAGAGCTAAGGTGATATTCTCCACTGCCAGCCGACTTGCTGCAAGGTGTGTTCGGAGCTGACGGGCTCTGTAGCGAACTCAGAGCCCGACACTTACTTTACCATCAGCGCTGGTGAGTAAAACAGCTGAGGCACGGCAATCCGCTCTGCCGCGCCTATCAGCTGAGCTAGAAACAAAGGAAATATAGGACGGGAAAGGGCGGGGGCAGGTGGGCAGGGCCAACTGCTGGCCGGCACTACCGAATCACTAGAACCAGTGTGAACCGGCAGCATACCACCTATCAGGGCTCTGGCAGTGACCCCCATTTAAATCATGAGTCTCGAGCCAAACTTCAAAAACTCAAAAAGGATTTATTGGGAGTTAATGTGCCGGCACTGCCTGGTGTAGCCGACTCTGAGATACATAATTCACTGTCACCCTTGACCCTGGTTTTCTACCCCCTAGGTGCATCGTAATCCATATTCTCCAATGGGACCCATCCATAGCCCAGAGTCATCAATCAGGCTCTCCAGTTAGAATTTTGTGCGGCAGAAACTTCAGTCACCTAGTTACTATCTTTGAAAACATTTATGGAATGCAGTTTTGGTTTGCAAGCGGCTGCACTGCTCCTCCCCTCCCTTTCTGTTGGCAACTCTAAAAAGACCAGAGAAATATTTTATGACATCACCACTGAACCACACCCATAATACCCTGCCAAGATCCTTGGTGGATCACTACGAAAATGCCTGTTAGCTGGGGTGATTCAATCAGAAGGTTGCAATCTTCTCAGTCAGGCAGATTCCTTTGGGACTCTGAGGGCACGTCGTGGGCACCCTCACAAAATGGCTGCCATGGAGGCATGGCCATTTCCAAGCTCACTAAGCTTACGGATGGATGAAAATGCAACCCGCTTCCCCCTTTAGTGTTCCAAGATCCTTGCGGCTCACTCCCCCCAATTTTTTTTTTAGTGTAAGTTGAATAACCGAATTGTATTAGCCACCATTTTTAATGCTTAGGAGCAGGGGCAACCAACCTTTCGGGCTTCAGGGACCACTAAATTCATAATTTTAAATCCCGCGGACCACGAATATGATCTGCCTAATGACTGGCTAGGTGGGCGTGGCTAGGGGGTCATATGTCTGGGTGGGCATACCAACTAGATGTCACTCACATCGAGGGACACCTCACCGGCCTCTACTCATCCCTCCCCTCCCAGCCACTCCTCGCCTGCCCACCCAGGCTCCTTAGGGCCTCAATAGGAAGCAGTGGTTGGAGCTAAGCAGCCACCAGGAGAAAGAGTTGGCCAAACAGCTGGCTCAGTTCACATTGGATCGGGCCGAGAAGGAGGCTCAGCAGAAGCACCACACTGAGGACTAGGAGCATGGGCTTTCCAAGCAGAGGGAAGACCTGCGGGAGTGCAAGGCCAGGTCCCAGCAGCGCCTGGATGCTCAGTGGGCTGAGATGCTCAGCCAGTTCCAGCCCATGCTGGAATGAGGCCCTCTGGCTCTTCGCCTCCGTCCAGCCTTCGCCCAAAGCGAAGAGGATGAAGTAGACCCCAAGTGGGAATTTCTGCCCCCCTCCAACCCACACAAAAAGACCCTGAAGGGGGAGACTCTCTGCAGCCACAAAAATGTTCATGGCACGTATCTGGCCCAGGGGACCCCTGATTGAGTGCAATATAAACAAATGCAAATAATTTTTCTGCGGGACCGCCAAACATTTTCTCATGGACTACCAGTTGGTGACATCGGCTGAGGAGGATTTGGGGAGAGGGAGAGGCCTTCTGTTGTGGTGAGCTGGCAGCAGGTGCGGACGGCTGAGGAGAGCGAGGACTCAGATGAGGGGCCAGGACCATTAGGGAGTGGACTGCTGCCTTGGGAGATTGTGGGGGCTGGCAGCAGCTATGAGGAGGTTCCCGAGGAGCCTGTGCCAGAAGCGTGTATGCGCGCAGGGTTGCTCAGAGAAAAGAGCAGTTACAACAGCACGGGCGACTCGGGAGTAAGGCTGCAAAGTACTGGCCCCTCCTTCAAGAAGATAAGAGCCAGCTGTGAAACGAACGTACTTTGCAGGAAGCAAAGACATTTTGAAAACTCCAGCCTCATGGACATTCCAGTATCCTGAGTTTATATTTGAAGATTCTTGTATTGCAAATTATTTCTTGTCTGTTATCTTTTGGCAAGTCTCGCACCGTTTGGCAAGGCTTGTGCTTATCACAGCTAATTATTTTGCAAAAGGTTTCTGTTCCCTTTGGATTGTGTCTGATTTGTTGGAAAAGGGTGTGGGTCAGAACACCGCCTGGAGACGAAAAGGTGGGTGCAGCAGGCTGGCTCAGAGCCAGCAAAGCTCCCACAACCCCTCAGACATAAACATTTCTCCCTCACCAGAACAGGAGTAGCCGTCGCCGCTGAAGCCCTCCTGACACGCGCAGCGAAACGAGCCCGGCGTGTTAAGGCAGTTGGCGTTCAGGTTGCAGCTGTGAGCCTCGGTGGCACATTCGTCTAGATCTGGAAAGGAGGAAAACAGGAAGGAGCTGAAGGGGAAAGTCTCAGCTGCACAGCCCCAGACAAGCCTTCTGGGCCTTGGACCCTCCCGCTGGATACAGGGAGTCCTCAACTTATGACCCCTGGTAAAGATCGACGCATTCATTCTTAAGTGGTGCCTTCTTTCTGTGGGGCATCACATGACTTCACCCATGGTTTTAGAACCCTTCCCCCCAGGGTCATTAAGTGAATCACTGGGGTCGTTAAATGAGACATTATGTGACTACAATTTGTGTCCTTCCCGGCTGGCTAAAGAATAGAACAGAACAGAACAGAACAGAATAGAATAGAATAGGAATTGTATAGAATAGAATAGAACAGAATAGAAAATAGAATAGAACAGAACAGAAAATAGAATAGAATAGAATGGAAAATACAATAGGAATAGTATAGAATAGAATAGAGCAGAATAGAAAAGAAAATACAATACAATAGAATAGAATAGGAATAGAATAGAATAGAGCAGAATAGAAAATAGAATAGAATAGAAAATACAATACAATAGAATAGAATAGGAATAGAATAGAATACTGCAGAATAGAAAATAGAATAGAATGGAAAATAGGATAGAATAGGAATAGTATAGAATAGGAATAGAATAGAATAGAGCAGAATGGAAAATAGAATAGAATAGAAAATACAATACAATAGAATAGAATAGGAATAGAATAGAATAGAGCAGAATAGAAAATAGAATAGAATAGAAAATACAATACAATAGAATAGAATAGAAAATACAATAGAATAGAATAGAATAGAATAGAATAGAATAGGAATAGAATAGAATAGAGCAGAATAGAAAATAGAATAGAATAGAATAGGAACAGTATAGAATAGAATAGAATAGAATAGAATAGAATAGAATAGAATAGAATAGAATAGAACAGAGCAGAATAGAAAATAGAATAGAATAGAAAATGGGGAAGGAAGGGAAGAGAGGAGGAGGGAAAGGGAAGGGAATTTAATGGAATAGAATTAGAATAGATTAGAATAGAATAGAAATAGTACAGAATAGTATAGTATAGAGTAGAATAGAGCAAAATAGAATATAGAGCAGAATAAACAGAATTTAGAATAGAATAAGAATAGGAATAGAATAGAAGATAGAATAGAAATAGTATAGAATAGTATAGAACAGAACAGAAGAATGAAGAATAGAACAGAACAGAATAGAACTGGAGACGGGGTTAACAAAATAACAAGAGTTGGAAGGGACCTTGGAGGTCTTCTAGTCCAACCCACTTGCTCAGGTAAGGAGACCTTATACCGTTTCAGACAAATGGTTGTCTAAACTTTTCTTAAAAACTGCCAGTCTTGGAGCACCTACAACTTCTGGAGGCAAATCATTCCACTGATTCATGGTTCTCACTTTCAGGAAATTCCTCCTTCATTCCAGGTTGCTTTTTTCCTTGATCGATTTCCATCCGTTGCTTCTTGTCCTGCCTTCAGGGGCTTTGGAGAAGAGCTTGACACCCCCCTCCTTCTTTGGGGCAGCCCCTGCGATATCGGAACCCTGCTATCATGTCTCCTCTGGTCCTTCTTTTCACTCGACTAGACACCCCCGATTACAGCCACTGTTTTTAGCCTCCAGTCCCCTAATCCTCTTTGTTGCTCTTCTCTGCACTCTTTCTAGAGTCGCCACATCTTTTTAATAGAAGTCAAGGACCAACTCTGTCTGCTCAGAGATTCCCCTATGGGAAACCGACCTGGGGCTTCCAAAATTCTTCCCCCCAGATGTGGCCACAAGACTGATTGCAAATCCTCCCCCCTTGAGCCAAGACAAATGTCCAGCTGCTTTCCCCCTGACCTTGGTCACTCACCGTTGCATTTCAGCCCGTCGCCGAGCCAGCCCAGCCGGCACTTACACCGGAAGCTTCCCGGGATATTGATGCACGAAGCGTACATGTCGCAATTGTGAGCCCCAATTTCACACTCGTCGATGTCTGCAGGGGTGGAAGGAAAAAGTGAGCTCGTGTTCTTGATGGGTGCGATGGCACAAAAGCAACAAAGTCACAATAATAGGTAAAATCCCTTGAATACCTCCAACTTGGCCCCCAATGTCCAGTGATCATCCGCTGGAGAAAAAAACAACTCTCCTAAGAACAGTTTTTAAAGGGAAGAAATTCCGTCCGAACCCAAAGAACATATAAATTATAAATAAAAACCAACGCAAACCAAGCTGCAGCAATTAATGAGACAGGGCAGGAAAAGGAATTGCAGACTTCAAAAGATAACGAAACGCACACAGTTGGGAGGACGCCAGAACCCAGATAAGACGACAAACAAAGATAATGCACGCTTTGCTTCCAGCAAGGAGCTGTGCGCAAACACCCTCTTTATCCTGTTTTCCCAGCTGCAGCTAATGAAGGGAATCAGGGCCATTTTCTCCCCGGTAAGCCATGTTGTTCCCTTATCCATTCCTCCCTATGTGACCTAGGATGAAGAGGGGGTGAGCCTGGGTCTTCCTCTGAATGCCCAGCCGGACTGTGCCCTTCCCCAGTTTCCTCTACAGCCACCAGAGCCACACTCCCACGCCCTGTCAGCTGTTTCACCTCTCCCTCGGAATCAGATTCTAACAGGGGCATGATATTGGGCAGGAAAACTTTGCATTTCAGTTTTTAAAATTGCCCCGGTGGGCTTCTGGCTGGAGGCCCTGATGGCGAATTGAGAGCCAGCTCTGCTTCACAGTTTTTGTCTTTTAATTTCTCACACCAGCAAATTCCTTCATTTTTCCCTTAATTTCTCTGGCTTTTATTCCTCCCATTATAGAGCATCACAGATAAAGAGAGAGAGAGAGAGAGCTGGCACAATTAGCAGAGGTTTAGACAATTTCTGGAGAACCGGTAGCGGAAATTTTGAATAGTTCGGAGAACCAGCAAATCCCACCTCTGACTGGCCCCGCCAACCCCATCTCTTCTCTGCCTCCCATCGAGTCCCAGCTGATTGGCTGGGTCTTCTTTGGTTGCCCTGCACAGGAGAACGGAGCTGGAAAGCAGGCCAGGGGGGTGGGGAAAGAATGGGATTTTGCAGTATATCCTTCCCCTGAAGTGGAGTGGAAACAGCTTCTATCCCAGGGCAGGAGCTCTGTTGAATTCTACTGTATAGTGCAGTGTTGGTGTGGTGTCGGGGGTTTTCAATTCAATGTGTGGAGTGTGAAGGATGTGTGTTTGTGTTTATTTTCATGGTCATGATGTGCAGTGAAGATGGTGTTTGATTTCGAGGTGCTATGAGAATAAATTAAAGTAAACTAAATTGGGATTTTGCAGTATCCTTCCCCTGGAGTGGGGTGGGAATGGAGATTTTGCAGTATCCTTCCCCTGCCACACCCACCAAGCCACGCCCACAGAACCAGTAATAAAAATTTTTTTGTACCTTTACAGAATCCCTTTTTCAGTTAGATTTTCACCCATTATCTCTAAATAGGTCCTGTTTCTTTATATCAGGGCCACAAGCTAAGTGGCAGCTCAAAAAGGATTCAATTGTTCAAGCTTATTTATAAGAATCTAGTCCGGAGGGTTTTCCAAAATTTGGCCACTTTAAGACTTCAATTCCCAGAATTCCTCAGCTAGGCATGCTGGGAGTTGAAGTCCACAAATCTTAAATGTCTAGGGAGGTCATGTTTATCCCAAAGATGCTTTTTTGTTTCCCCCAAGAGGCAACTGGACTTTCTGTTTTTTCTTTGAAGACGTTTCGCTTCTCGTCCGAGAAGCTTCTTGCCAGTATAGAAGAAATTATGAGCTGGGATAGCTATAACAACAAACAGATAACAGATAATCAGAGTTGGAAGGCACCTTGTAGGTCATCTAATCCAACCCCGCCCTGCCCAAGTGGGAGACAAATGGCAGTCCAATCTCTTCTTGAAAGTCTCAACTGATGGCGCTCCCACAACTTCTGAGGGCAAGGTGTTCCGTTGGTTGATAGTTCTCACTGTCAGAAAGTTTCTACTTATTTCCAGGTTAAATCTCTCCTTCTTCAAGTCAGCCAATGGGAAACAGCACCTGTTGTGACCCATGTCAGACAGCTTGGAGATTGGGTGTGGCTTAGGGTTACTGGTATATATAAATATAGAGCTTCTGTGAATTCTGAGGTCTGGTGGTTCTGGCTTCTGGACCTTGTACTTGCTACCATGTTGCAAGAGCTGCATGGGTATTGTATACATGCATCATGATTTATATTATTGTATATAAGCAAGTTTCTTCTATAAATGAATCCTGCTGAATTATTTACTTGTGTGCTGGTTGGGTCACTGCAAACTCTTAAGACTTCTTCAGCTCTGACTGGATGGTGGGGGATGGAAAGATTTATACCCCTTCCAGACAGCTAGTCATTTGCATTCTTTTGAGTCTTTGAGGACACTTGGAGGTTTATCTGTGTCCTCAGGGTCACCTGAGTGGTGATAGATGAGGACATCATCTATCTCCAGTCTACAACACAATCCTTTCAACAGTTCCAAGCAGGCTCCACACCTGTTTGCACCACTCAGGTAATCCTGAGGACACAGACAAACCTCCAGGTGGTCACAATGATCCCCTGAAAGAATGCAAATGACCAGCTGTCTGCAAGGAATACAAATCCTTCCATTCCTCATCATCCAGTCAGAACTGAAGAAGCTTCTTGGAGGAGAAGTGAAATGTCTTCAAAAGAAAAAAACAACCCCCAGAAAGTCCAGTTGCCTCTTGAAAAAACAACTTTGGGACATAAATCTTAAAGTTGAGAGTCTGGAAGTCCACAACATTTAAAGTTGACAGGTTTGGAGATACCTGATTGAGTCAATGAAGCTTCGATACTAAATTGGCACCAATTCAAGAGGCTTTGGAGTTGGACTGTTTATTGTCCGGGCTCTGACAATTCCCCCCTCCCATTCAAATCATGAGTCTCTAGCCGCATCTCTCAGAGTTAAAAAAAAAAATCATTTATTAGGAGTGACCATGTTGGCGTTACCTGGGTGCAGCCAACTCTAAGACACGTCATTCATCTCAACCTTGAATAGGTAACATAGGTTACCTAACGTAGTTTGGGTAAAATAATATATATAAACTATGACAGTGAGTTTAAGTGTGTGTCACTTTAACTGCAAAGCTTGTAATTTTGGGTGCGGCTGTAAATCGCCATAAGAGGGAGCAAGAGAACTGGATTGATTGCTGGCTTACTGGATTGCTTGCTGACGATGATGGATTGTTAACTGCGTGTTCTTTGCTGTTGCTGAAGGAAGAAAGGAGGTTTGACTTCTTTATATCTCTACTGCGAGGAGATATATTACTGGACTGATATTTGTAAGTTTAATGACCTCTTTTTTGACACTGGACTTTGCAACTGATTAATCCCTGGACGGACTGAACTAGTGTATGATATATGGACTGTTTAACTATGCTATAACTGTTTAACTATGCTATAACTATTACTGGAATAAACTATTTAACTAGCACATTGTATCTGTTTTACTGAGTGTAAACTACAACAACGTTTATCTCACATATTTGCCTGCCTGCCTGACTGCCGTGCAGGTTCTGCTAGGGTGTATATCCCTAACACACCCCCTGGATGTATATTCTCCAATGGGACACATCCATAGTCAAGAGTCAACCATCATGCTCCTGTCAGCCTTCAAGATTTTCTTCCTTTGCTTTGCATCCTTCAGCTGTCATAAGTAACGGGGGGAGGAGGGGGGACATGGTTATGGGAAGCGAGCTGGAGGTGTTATAGAACAGAACTGTATAAGTTGTGGGGGGAAGTTTCTTGCTTAGGCTTCTATCCTATGCTATGTGCAGCCGCAACTGTTTATCAAAATATGTCAAGGTCAATGGACAGAGGCCTCATCACCACCTGGAGATGCCCACATGACGCTATACACAACTGGATGAGCCAATTGAACTATTGGGGGTGGGAACGTTGCCATCACTTTGTATATGTGATTTACGTGCCCATTTTCTCAGATTCAGAATTCTTTTGTTGCTACCACTTGACTTCCAGTAAAAGATATTTTTTTCTCTAATTAATGGAGTCTAAGTATTTCTTTCTTGGATTTTGAATGGAGCACCAGCTGACAGCTCCCCAGTAATAATCTTGTGCACCAGAAGCTTCGGCCGCCTAGCATTATCTATGAAAGCATATGAGGTATGCACTACTTCCCCTTTCTGCTGAGAACTCTAAAAGACCAGAGGAATATTTTTGAGTTGACTTTTATGGCAACGTAACGATTCTAGGCTGATGACTTGCTAGACTCTGCCATCCTGCTAGTTGTGCCTGATCGTCTCCTACGGTGAATGGCCTACCAACCTGTGCAGCCCGTCGTCCCCTTCTTGACGAAGTAGCCCAGCTGGCAATGGCAGATGAAGGATCCCTTGGTGTTCTCGCATTCCCCGTGCAGACAGATGTTGGGGTTCAGGTCGCATTCATTCACATCTGGGGGAAGAGAAGGGAGCTGGTTGCAGGCCTCCCCTTTCCCACGCCAAGAAGTGCAGACAACATGGTGGGAGGCCTCCAAGATGATCTCACCAATGCAGGTTTTCATGTCCAGGGACGCCATGAAGCCATCGAAGCAGAGGCAGCGGTACTCCCCAGGGATGTTGGTACACTGGCCACCATCGCAGATATCTGGTGTGTCCTCACATTCATCGATATCTGGGAGGGAGGAGGGAAGCAGAGGTGGTATTCAGCAGGTTCTGACCAGTTCTGGACAACCGGTAGCAGAAAAGTTTTTTTGAATAAACTTCGTTAATTTTACAATTAAAACAACACGAACAGCACAAAGAAAAAATTAAAAACTTTTCAACATCGACAGTTTGTGATTTCCTGTTTGTAACATTGTTTTGTGCAATATTTATAATTGATATCTAATGCGAACATATATTTACTACAGCTACTATTAATCTACCTATACCATTTATTATATAGTCTGTCCTCACTCAATCCATTTATACCAACAGTCCCAAATCTTGTAATATTCTGATGAATCTTTGTCTTTTAGGGCTAGGGTTAATTTATCCATTTCTGCACAACTCATTATCTTTTAATTATCAATTCTTCTGGTGGAGTGAAGGCCTGTTTCAACATTGAGCAAAAGCCAGTCTGGCCGCTGTCAATATATGTAATATTATGTATTTAACTTTTTTTTCCATGTTTCTTCCTAAATATCCCTAATAAGAATAATTCTGGTTTTAATTCAATTTGTTCCTTTGTAATTTCTTCCAACCATTTTTTAATTCTCAGCCAATATTTTTGGGATTCTTTGCAGGACCACCACATGTGGTCGTATGTTCCTTCCTTTTTTTTTGAACTTCCAGCGGTTTGGGCTCATGTTGGGATACATCCTCGCCAGTCTTGAAGGGGGGAGGTGCCATCTGTAGTGTGCTGTCCCAGCCAGTCTACGGGAAATGGATAGTTACTTAGGAATTATGAGCTGTCTCCTTAAGGGAATGCATCATGGTAAATGTAATTAAAGGTATTCTGGGAAATGTAGTCCATGTCACGTGCCCACAACTGTAATCCTGATTGGTCACTGAATTGACCCTTGATGGGTTGGGGGAGTTTTCCTCACTTTTGCCTGAACTCTCTAACTCATGGCAGCTTCTTTCTATCGCTACGAGATGGGTTAGGAGATAACCATCTTTTACTACAAGGCAGATATATACAAAGGATTGGTCATTATAGAAGAACTTCATCACAAACGTGAGTTATGAGGATACCTGATGAACCAATAAATGTAATTTGTTATGGACGTCTTGTTGAGTTATCTATCTGCATCTGTACAGCTTCAAATCCACCTCTGTGCAGAAGGCAGAAAATGTAGAACATTTTATAGGCATTTTCCTTGTATGCTGCCGATATTGTAACTTTATTATTTCTATTCCAGAGATTCTCCCATTCTATTAAAGTAATATTACGGCCTATGTTTCGACTCCAAGCTATCATATTACCCTTGACTATTTCTTCCTCTAATTCTATCTCCAATAGATAATTATAAAATTTTGCTATCTTTTTTTTGTCTAGGCCTACTAAAATTCTATCTAATTTATGTAGTTTTGTATCAATTCTGCATTATTTCTTATCTTGTCTATACCTATTCTGCACTTGGAGATATGCCCACCGGTAGAAGAAATTTTGAGTAGTTTGGAGAACCAGCCAATCCCACCTCTGACTGGCCCCGCCAACCCCATCTCTTCTCTGCCTCCCACTGAGTCCCAGCTGATCGGCTGGGTCTTCTTTGGTTGCCCTGCACAGGAGAACGGAGCTGGAAAGCAGGTTAGTGGGGTGGGGTGGGGAGGGAATGGGATTTTGCAGTATCCCTGGCCAGCCGCTCACCCACACACGACCGCTTATCCGGCATCAGTGCATAGCCTTCCCCACAACTGCACTCATAGCTTCCCTCAGCGTTGGCACAGTGCGTGTCGCAGCCGCCATTCAGGATGGTGCACTCGTCGATATCTGCGGGGTGAAGCAATCGGGTGCCGTGATAATTCAGGTTATTTATAAAAGGGATAATAAATAAAATAAATGAAATAAAATGATATAATAATAAATAAATGATAAAATAAAATAAAAATATGATATGAAGGTATATGATAATAAAATAAAATATAATAAAAAATAAATGATAAAATAAAAATATATAATAATAAAAATAATATAATATAATATAATATAATAAATAAAAGAAATGATATGATATAATAAAATAAATAATAAAATGAAATGAAATAAAAATATGATATGATACGATATATATAATAAAAAATAAAATATAATAATAAAAATAAAATAAAATATGATGTGATGTGATATGATATAGTAATAAAATAAAGTAAAACAAAACAAAACAAAATATTTTGGAACAGCTTACATCCTTACATTTATAACAGCCCCATCCAAACACCCCCATCTGTCTATTCAAAGTCCTTGGAAAGGACTCGAGAGATAGGCAGACAAAAATGCCAAATCCAGTCTGAAGATCCGTTTGGCTGTGTGGCGAATAAATAAAATAACAAAATGAAATAAATGAAACAATAGAATTTGGGGAGGCCTCCAGGCAATCTGGGAGGAGGAGTGGCCTCATGGAGGGAGGAGGGCCTCATGGAGGGAGGAGTGGCCTCACGGAAGGGGAGTGGCCTCATGGGGGAGGAGTGGCCTCATAGAAGCAGTAGCCTTCCTACCACCAACAAAATACAGGTATTTCTCGACTTACGAGCACAAATGAGCCCAGAACTACAGTTATTAAATGGTTGCTGTCATTAAACAAGGCCCCCATGCAACACCGTGTCTCCCCGCTGCAGTCATTATGTGGAGCATGAGGTGGCTCATGGTGTAGAGAAGACCTTGGGTTGCTAAATAAATGGTTCTAAAGCCAGGTCTACCTCTAGGGCAGTGATCGTCAACCAGTGGGCCAGGGACTACAGGTGGCCCATGAGAAAATGTTGGTGCTCCACAGAGAAATGTCCCCCCCAAAGCAATTAATCCAGGCTGCGCAGGAACACAAGGCTGCCCCACCCACATGGCCCGTGGGAACACAAGGCTTGCATCGCTTGCATTGCTAACAACACGAGGTAGTGAGGGGAGGGGGGGAAAGGGCGGAGGGGGAGAACTTGCCCCACTCGCCTGGCCTGGCCACCGGGCTGCTTCTTTCTGCTTCTTCCTTCTTCTGCTTTTGGCTGCATGCAAGGAAACCAGCCAAAGTCTTTCTTTCTCTCCCCCAAACTCCTCCAGAAATGAGTCTTTGGGATGCTGCAAGGCCTCCTGCTCCAAGAGGCTGCGCTGGTGCAACAAGTATCACGAAGACTCCTTTCTGGCGGAGTTTGGGGGAGAGAAAGAAAGACTTCTGCTGCTTCTGCTGCTTTCCTTGCACGAAGCCAAAAGTCTCTCTCCTCTCTCTTCCCCTGAGAACAGAGCTGGAGACGGTATTCTGCGATCCCAAATAAAGAACGATCGATCAGTAGGAAAGCGGGGTGGGGAATTTTCCTGCAGACATTTTTGGGGGGTTTCCCAGGGTTTCTGGACTTTGGGATTTAAAATTATGAGTTTGGTGCTCCCTGAAATCCAAAAGGTTGGAGACCCCTGCTCTAGGGAACCACAGGAGAAATCCTGAAGCGCCTCTGATCAGATCCGGCCAGCCATGCCGACCTCCAGGAAATACCACCGAGTTTTTCCTCTTCCTCCCCCAAAACCCGGGTAAAATTTTAGGATCCCGAATCTGCCCTGTCCTGTTTGGCTATTCTCCAAGTGATTTCCCTGCGTCATCCTTTCCTGCCCCTCTTGAAAGACTGGGGTTCTTCCATCCTATTGTGTAATGCTGTTTGGAGCTCATCAACGCGTCCTCCGCTCTGGATTTTGGAAAGCAAGGGAAGATTTCCCCCCCCAGCTCACTTTTCCAAACTGTGTGTGTCCTTGGATCTTGCAAAAAAGGAAGAAGTAAGTAGGAAAACTCACCGACACAGCCCTGCCGGTCTAGGGTGGCCTGGTATCCGGAGTCACACGCACACTGGTAGGTGCCAATGACGTTCACACAGCGCCCTTTTAGGCACAGGCTGTCACTCAGGGAGCACTCGTTGATATCTGCGAAAACAAGGGTGTCAGGGTTGTGCTGTGACTCGGTCAATGTGGAGGTTGGTGAGGAATATGGGCCAGCCCTGGAGTCTGGGGAGGGCTCTGATGAGGGCTTTGCGTCGGAGGCAGAGATGGGGCCTGGGCCGTCTGACAGTTTTCAGCTGCCTTCGGAGTTGGACATCAGTGAGGCAGAAGAACAGCTGGAGCCTGTTCCCGATGTGCACATGCACAGAGCTGCCAGAAGAAGGGAACAGCTCAGGAACAAGAGCCGATTTAGGAATAAAGCCGCAGGTGCACAGTGAATGGCGTCTCCCATAGGGTGTTGTGGTTAGTCGGCAGCAGGTACAGACAGCTGAGGAGAGTGAGGACTCAGATGAGGGTCCAGGACCATTGGAGAGTGGACTGCTGCCTTCAGAGATTGTGTGGGCTGGCAGCAGTGATGAGGAGGTTCCCGAGGAGCCTGTGCCAAGTGCGCATGCGCGCAGGGTTGCTTGCAGGAAAGAGCAGCTGCAGCAGCACGGGCGACTCGGGAGTAAGGCTCCAAGGTAATGGCCCCTCCTTCAAGAAGATAAAAGCCAGCTGTGAATCGGACGTTCTTTGCAGGAAGCAAAGACAGTTTTGAAACTCCAGCCTTGTGGACATTGCAGTATCTTAAGTTGGTATTTGAAGACTCTTGTATTGTAAAATATTTCTTATCTCTTATTCTTGGCAGCCTTGCACAGTTTTGGCAAGGCTCGTGCTTATCAAAGTTAATTAGTTTGCAGCAGCCTTTTAACCGGGGATTCGTAAGAATCATTAAAAGGTCTCTGTTCCCTTTGGTTATTGTTTGTCTTATGGAAAAAGGGTTTGGGTCAGGACCTAGGGAATAAAAGAGGAGTAAAAGGAGAGCGTGGCTTTGCAGGAGACAATGAGTTCATTCCTGAATTCTTGCTAAGTATTGTGGCATCTGAAAGATATCGGCCTGGCACCTCTCCAAGCTTGAGAAAGGTTTGTAATTGGGAACTCTCATGAAAGACTGTTGGCCGAGACTTGGCTGGAGAGGAAATTCCCTGATTAGACCGGGCATTAAACTAGGCAAACAACAGGGCACTGATGCCAATGAATCTTTCTAAGAACTGGAACAGGTTCATCTATCCAGACCAGCCCCTGCGTCCTTCCAGTCCAGCCTTCGGTGTCCCAGCCTGCCTGGCCAGTGACATATGGGTGGCTCCCAGCCCAAGTGGGGAGGGCCAGATCCCTTCGCTGCTGTTGTGCTCTCCCCCACCCCGGCAAAGACGATTCCAGGGACGCCCCTGAAGGTTGCAAAGAGTGGCGTGTCCCCATTCCGATTGAATTTTTCCCCATTCGCCCCATTCGTAAAATAAAACTTCTCAAATGGACAACTCACCTACGCAGACGTTGCCCTCGGTGGTCAGTTCATGCCCCGGAGGGCAAAGGCACTCAAAGCTGCCCTCGGTGTTGACACAGACCCCTCCTCGGCACAGGAGAGGGTCTCGCTCGCATTCATCGATATCTGGAAGATTTAAAAACTTTATTCTTTCTCAATTTACCTTTCCTTCTTCTTCTTTCTCCAATTAAGATATAATTAAATCCAGAATAGGGTTGGAAATTAGAGGGGGGAACAACGGAATATATGAAATGGAATTTGAATGATAAAAACGGTGATTAGTATAAAAATAAGGTATTGAAATATTGATTAAATAATAGAAGTTTGGAATTTAATATGAATAGGATTATTACCGTGTTTCTCATATAATAAGGCCGGGTCTTATTTTTTTTTGAGCCCCGAAAAAATGGCTAGGTCGTCTTTTCGGGGGTGACTTAATTCTTGCATCTTCGGGCGGGTGGGCGGCGATGGCTTGGATGTTGACCTCGACGTTGGTGGGGCACTTCGTATCGGGGTCAACGCAGGCAGCACCATATCCGGGTGTGCAACAAAAGTATTTCCTAACGGCAAGCCCCCCCACCATTCGCCCACATTTCGCATGTTTTAATATAATTTAATTTGGGGGGAGGGGCTTAATTTCATTTCATGCCTATAAAACATGCTGGGACTTCCTATTGGGGGAGGCCATATTGTTGGAGAAACAGGGTACTAGTAGAGCTACAAGGACTTATTAAATGTATTCAATATGATTACTGATGTTTTATTTGTGGTACAAGGAAGGATATATTTGATAAATGAAATGTTATATTAGAAAAAACTATTAGGGAATATTTTTGGGGATTGTAGTGGCATAACTGAAAGTTAGAATTGGGGTGGAATTGCAGAGAGGGGAAATAATGGAATATACTTCCTTAAAAATAAGATGATGCATAAAAAAGGAAGCTAGAATTTAAATAGGATGATATTAAGTATATTAGAATAACATGAGGATTAGCATAAAAGAACTAATACAATGAAATATTGAATACATAAATGAACAGAATACTATAATGGAATATAAAGATGTGTATTAAAGTTAGAATGAAATAAGATTGTAAAAAAAAAGCTCACATGATTATTAACATGCTATTGGATGTTAAAGGAAGACATTTGAATGTAAGGATGGGTATGCAAATAAGATACTGAAATACTGAAAATGAAACAATGAGAATTTTGGAAATAATAAATATATTAAGTGTTATATTAATTGCATTAAAATGAAAAACATCCAGGTGTTATATTGTCCACACATTGATATGTATGGAAAATAAAAATAAAAAACTTTGTTAAAAAAATATCTGGAAGATTTAAAAGCCTAGCCGAGTTAAGAGACAAGACGAAGAGTTCAGTGGTGGGATTCAAATTTTTTTACTATTGGTTCTTTTTTTTTTTTTAAACAGACTTTATTCAGTTTTTCACATTAAAAACAAAAATCTATTGGTTCTGTGGGCATGGCTGGGGTGTATGGCCATGTGACTGGGTGGGTATGGTTTCTTTTTTTTTTTGCAGCGCTCCGCCTCCATTTTGGGGGGGCCTTCTGGGGCTCAGTCAGGCAGAAAATGGAGGATAGGAGGGGCACGCAGCACCCACACCCACACTTCATTTTGGGGGCCCCTCCATTGTTTGCCTTCCTGGGCCTCAGGGAAGCCTCATGGGCGAAGCAGTAAGTAAGTGAGGGGGATCCCGACACAGCTGATCTTAGGAACAGCTGATCATTGGGAGGGAAAAATATGAAATACCTTAAAGGAGTGACTGGGCGGGTGAGCGTTAGGTGGGCCGGCCGGGGTGAGTGAGCGAGCGGTGACCAGGCGACTGGATCAGCGGCGTGGCCAGCCAAAAGTTACTACCAGTTCGATGGCCCATGCCAAATCCTTGCTACCAGTTCACCTGAACCGGTGCGAACCGGCTGAATACCATCCCTGGAAGAGTTATGTAGGAGCCTCGGTGGCGCAGTGGTTAGAGTGCAGTACTGCAAGCTGTTCCTACTGCAATTTGGCAGATCGAATCCCACCAGGCTCAAGGTTGACTCGGCCTTCCATCCTTCCGAGGTGGGTAAAATGAGGACCCAAATTGTTGGGGAAGAGGCTGACTCTGTAAACTGTTTTGAGAGGGCTGTAAAAGCACTATAAAGCAGTGTATAAGTCTGTGCTATTGCTATATCTCCTACATGACCCACTGCTTAGCAACTGTTCAGAGTTACAACGGACTTCCACAGAGCTACTTAAGACCTGAAGTTCGGATCGTCCTGTCCCCGCCTCAAGGGTCACTTATTTATATTTTGAGCCCTTGGTGACCCACTCACATTTATGACTGTTGGCAGCATCCCTTGGCCTCGCCATCGTGACTGTCTACCTTTTTTGCCAGTTTCTGGCAATTACTTCCAAAGCCCCACCATGAAGAAAATGGGTTCGTTTAATGACTATTGCATTTGCTTAACGAACAGTTGTGTTGTTGTTTCTTAATGACTGCAGCCTAGGCTTAAGGTCATAAAATCGGAGGTGGTCTTGTGATGACCTGCTTAACAACTGCCATAAGTTACCACCATAATTCCAAGCTCAATTACAGTCATAAGTCAAGGACTAAACTAGAGGACCAGTTTGGTGCAGGGGTTAAGATGCTGGCCTCGAAAGCAGGAGATTGTGAGTTCTCATCCTGCTTTAAGCATGAAGGCCTGCTGGGTGACTTTGGGCCACTCACCAGGAGATGGTGAGTTCTAGTCCTGCCTTAGGTATAGAAGCTAGTTGGGTAACTTTGGACCAATCAAGAGGAAATCATGAGTTCTAGTCCCGCCTTAGGCATAGAAATCAACTGGGTAACTTTGGGCCAATCACCAGGAGACCATGAGTTCTAATCCTGCCTTAGGCATGGAAACCAGCTTGGTGACTTTGGGCCAGTTGCTCTCTCTCAGCCCAACCCACCTCACAGGATTGTTATGGGGAAAATAGGAGGAGGAAGGAAAATTACATATGTTCTCCACCTTGAGTTATTTATACAAATAATCCATCTGTGTAGTCTTTTGAAGTGGAAAATGACTGGATGGCACATAATCAATGTTGGAATGTATTTTTATGCAACAACCACAGTAGTATTCTGCCAGTAGATGGTAGTGTTTACAAGTTTGGATCTATGGTATATATTCTATATATGCTCTTCTGTTCTGAGCAGAGTTTCCTGTTTCCTGCTACAGTTAAAATAGTTGAGCAGTAAAGCACATGGTGACTGTACTCTTCGTTTGCTGTGTGGCACTATACATAAACAGAATTTCTAATGACCAATCAATTAGATTAAACAAAAGGAGCTCAAAGCTGCAGGCAGCCATCGAACGTCAGTGCTGCGTCTTGCCTGGATCGCACACCTAGCATCTGCACAAGAATGCCACAGGTGGGCCAATCCACTTTCCAGCACCTAAGATGGGAGACGCAACAGAGTTTGCACAATATCCTTAATTTCCCATGCTGGCCACATAATGATTAGCATGGCCAAATATCGATCAGAGCTCCATGTGGAGAAGGAAAGGAGAGACCAGGAGATTCAAATCAAATCCGGGAAAGGTCAAGAACCAAGAGACATTAGTGCTGAAGCACCCTGGAAAATGGAGAATGCCCCCCCCCCAAAAAAGAGAGAGAGAGAGAGAGAGGAAAAAAAGAACAAAAAAGGGCAGTGCAGGTAGTCCTCAACTTATAACCACAGTTGAGTCCAAATTTTCCATTGCCAAGTGAGACAGTTGTTAAGTGAATTTTGCTCCATTGTACAACCGTTCTTGCCACAGTTGTTAAGTGAATCACCACCACTGTTAAGTTAGTCACATGCGGTCATTAAGTGAATCTTGGCTTTCCCCATGGTCAGAAGGCCGCAATAGGGAATCATGTCACCCCATCTTTGATGTGAGCCGGTTGCCAAGTGTTTGAATTTTGATCACGTGGCTGTGGGGATGGGGTAACAGTCGCAGGTGTGAAAAATGGTCATAAAAGCCGTTTTTTGCTGCCGTTGTAAACTTCAAACGGTCAGTAAAGGAATCTATGTCCTCGCCACCCCCTTGGGTCCACTCCTTACCCATGCAGTTCTTCATCATCATAAAGCCGCTCTCATAGCCTTCAAAGCATTCGCACTCAAAACCTCCGGGCGTGTTGACACAGGCACCATGGCCGCACAGGTCTGGCGAGATCCGGCACTCGTCGATATCTGGGGGAGAGGTTGGGGGAGAGGAGGAGGGTCAAGGTAGGGTCTCCAACTGTTTGGGATGTTGGGGTGCACCTCCAGAGGCTGCTTGAGCTGGAGGCACATTGGGAGACCTTAACATCCAAAAGTCTGGAGCATCTCCTTTTCGTGGCCACCACGACAGCACGAACCTGACCCACATTATGTAGGTCCTGACACACAGGAAGGAAGGAAGGAAGGAAGGAAGGAAGGAAGGAAGGAAGGAAGGAAGGAAGGAAGGAAGGAAGGAGAGGAAAAAGGGATGGTTGAGGAATGCAAGGGCAGGAGGAGAGAGGGGAGGGGAGGAGAAAGAAAGAAAGAAAGAAAGAAAGAAAGAAAGAAAGAAAGAAAGAAAGAAAGAAAGAAAGAAAGAAAGAAAGAAAGAAAGAAAGAAAGAAAGAAAGAAAGAAAGAAAGAAAGAGAGGAAGGTGATAAAGAGGGAATGAAGGGAGTGAGGAGGAAGGAAGGAAGAAGGAAAGAATAAAAAGAGGAGGGAAGGAAGAAGGGAGGGAGGAATGGAGGGAGGGACAAAGGAAGTAAGTAGAAAGAAATGAAAGGAGGGAGGGAGAGGAAGGACAGACGGAAGGAAGGATATAGGAAGGAAGGAAAGAAGGGAGGAAAGAAATAGCAAGGAGATAGCAAGGAAAGGAATAAAAAGGAAGAAGGGAGGGAGGAAAAGAAGAAAAAAGAGATGGAGGGAGGAAGGAAGGAAGGAAAGATGGGAGGGAGGGAGGAGGGAATAAAGAAATAGGAAGGAGAGGAAGAAAAATGGAAGAAGGAAGGGAGGGAGGAAGAAAAGAAGAAAAATGAGATGAAGGGAGAAAGGGAGGAAGATATTTCATGGACAAAACTGGAAGCAGGAATTCTGAGTGTGAATCAACTGAGATTAGGCGAATGGGGTGAGGTTTTTACACCTGGGCTCACCTGTGCAGTTCCTCTCCTCAGCATCCAGAGCAAAGCCACTGCCACAGAGACACCGGAAGCTCCCGATGGTGTTGCGACAAGTGCCATGGGTGCAAAGACCAGAGAACATCTTGCACTCATTCACATCTGGGGAAAGGCAGAAAGACAATGGTTCAGTATCATTATCGCTCTTTATGAGGGCCTCAACGATCCTCAGAGAGAGCACAAATGACCAGAGGATTGCAAGGAATATAAATCCTTCTGTTCTCCGCCATTCAGTCAGAATGGAAGAAGCTTCTTGGATGAGAAGTGAAACATCTTCGAAGAAACAAAGAAAATCCAGCTGCCTCTTGACTGAGAATCTCCAGAGATGCTCAGACTACCACCATCAGCCGGTTTGGACCGGTTTGTATATACCGGTTGCGGAAATTTTGAATAGTTCAGAGAACTGGCAAATACCACCTCTGGGTGGCCCCACCCACCTGCCTCCGCCGTTGCCTCTCCTATATTCCCTTGCTTTTTAAGCTCAGCTGATTCCCGCACCTCAGCTGAGCTAAAAAAACAGCACAGCTCACCAGTTGTGATGACCCAAAGGGGCGTGGCACAAAGGCAACCCAGTCAAATAAGCAAGAAGAGTCCCTTTATTATCTCCAACTTTGCCCCCAATGTCCAGGTTACCTTTGGCTGGAGAAAACCTCTCCCAGGAACAGCCTTTGACTGCAGAAAATTCAGTCCAAAACATGGTCAACACAAACTGTAACTTAAAGTCCAAACAAGCCAAACTGAAGTAATTAACTTGACAGGGCAGGAGAAGGAATTTCAGACTTGAAAGCATGGCAAAACTCACACAGTTGGGAAACCAGGAACACAGATAAGCCACGACGATACAGGATAAATTCACGATTTGCTCCCAACAACTTGCTGTGCGCAACTTCCCTTTTTAAACACTGTGTTCCCAGTTGCAGCTAATGAAGGGAATCAGGGCCCTTTCTTCCCCCATAAGCCATGCAGCTCCCATTGGTCCCTTCTCCGTTCCTCCCTGCATGCCCTTGGATGAAGAGGGGGTGGGCCTGGGTCTTCCTCTGAACTCCCTCACCCTTGTTCTACCTCTTCCCTGCTCTGCCCAGCCACACTTTGCCCTTCCCCAGTTTCTTCCACAGCCAACGGAGCCACACTCCCACTCCCTGTCAACTATTCGGCTTCCCCCTCTGAGTCAGAATTCCAATGGGGGCATGACACTAGTGTTGATACAGAAGTCTTTGAGCCCTGTGCATGCAAGCGTGAAGTGCGCTCTCAGAACCGGTAGAAAAACATTGGAAACCCACCACCGCACGATACATTCAATCAAACATTTGGTGCAAATTATTCAATTTCTCGGCCAATAGCCCAGCACTGTCAACATACAAACTTGCTTCTCCAACCCACACATTTCTAATGCCCCCCCAGCAGTGGGTTTAAGGGGGATCCCCAATCTTTGCCTTACTCCCCACTTCAGGCTGCCCATTGATTCTCAGCTCTCCTTAACTTCCATCTTTCCCCCCATGGATGGATTTTTTGCAATCGCAAAAATTCGGCACCCTCTCCTCGCACCTTTGTAAAAAGGCCTGCCGGATAAGACGTCTCCCCTGTTAGCAAAGCCGGGTCCCCGTGGACAGATGGCTTTGAATTCAGCCGAGCCGAGCTTGGGGCATTCCTCGCAGTCCTTGCCCCAGGCCGCCCCGACGGAGCAACAGCAAAGGTCAATACGGTATTTCCCTGGCAGCGCCACGGTGCACTCATCCTCGGCCCACTTCATGTAACACTGTTCCAGCCGCACGTCTGGATGGGGAAGAAACGAGAATGAATGGAGAAGTTGGAAAGCTGGGGTGAGGATTGCCCTTAGTGAAAAGAGAGTGGGGATTTTCTTTCTTTCTCTTTCTCTCCCTCCTTTCCTCTCTCTCTCCCCTTCCCTTTCTCTTCCTTTTCCTTCCACGCATTCCCCTTCCTCCTCTCCTCTCCTTCCCTTCCCCTCTCCCTTACTCCTCTCCTTCCCCTCTCCTTCCCTTCTCCTTGCTTCCTCCCTTCCTCCTTCCTCTTCCCCTGCTCCTCTCCTCCCCTTCCTCCTCTCCTCCCCTTCCCTTCCCTTCCTCTACCTTTTCCTTCCATGTATTCCCCTTCCTCCTCTCCTCTCCTCTCCTTCCCCTTCCTCCTCTCCTCTCCTCCTCCTTCCTTCTCCTCTCCTCTCCTTCCCCTCTCCTCCCCTTCCCCCTCTCCTCTCTCCTTCTTCCTCCCCTTCCCCTTCCCTCTTCTCCTCTCCCCCACTCCTTCTCCTCTCCCCACTCCTTCCCTTCCTCCTCTCCTTCCCCTTCCCCTCCCTCCCCTACCCTCTTTCCTTTCTGTATACCTGTTGCAGCACCCCAATGGTTGCTGTGGCACAGAACTGGGGGGCTGGGGTTGGCTAAGCACACACTTCTCATCTGACTTCCCTCACAGGGTCGTCACAGGGATTAAATGAACGGGGGGACCTCCCTGATCTCTCAGCCTGCCCCAAGGCAAGCTGAGATACCAAAGGCATGACACGGGTGTTCCAGGGTTTGACAATATTTGCAGCTCTCCTCTCCAGCTTAAGACTGGAGTTCCCACAGATCAAGATTTCAGCGTTCCCCAAGAGAAGAAGGTGGCCAGATAAGATATCTCGCCCAGTCCTCACCCACGCAGGTCCGGCCAGAACCATCCAAGGTCAAGCCTTCTGGACATTCACATCGGAAGGACCCTGCCGTGTTCACACAGTGGCCATTGGGGCAGACGCCCGGGAAGACATCACACTCGTTCACATCTGGTGGGGCAGAGAGAAAGACCGGTTGGAGAGCCGAAGGTCCTGCTAGGGCTCGTGGCTGGGACAGCCCTAGAAGACCTCCCTATTGTTCTTCTCAAAGGACACCATTTCCCAAACTGCTGGGAAATCTCCCCTCTGAGCAGAGCTGAGTTGAGGTCCTGTCAACGCTTGAGTGGTCCAACTTGAGAAGAACCTGGTGGTGACGTTCTTTGACCGTTCCCCGGTGGGGAAATAACTTTCTGCCCGGTTCCACGGCAGGTTGTCTCCGAGCATCTCCACAGCCTTCCTCCCGAATCTCTCAGAGACAACCAATTCCTCTTTCTCGGAGGTTGAGGTGCTCCACAGCCAGCCCCTCAAGAAACAAGGCAGGGCTCACCAACCAGAGATGGAAGCTACCTTCACAAGAGAGACCCTTCCTCCTGGCGTAACCTCGTGGACAGGCGGCATCTGGAGCCAAAGAGAGAAAAGGGGGTGAACTTTTTGGCAAGGGGGCTTGTTGGGAGACCCAAAGGAAAGGACCCCTGTGGATCAGAGTCCCACTTTACCGATCTCACAGCGTTCACAGGGGCTGCCCCAGGCAGCCCCTAGCGTGGCACAACATTCGGACTTCAAGGTAGCCCCATTGATGTTGACTTCACAGCGTCCTTCTTGGATGTTGAGCCAACAGGTACCCTTCATGCTGTCTGGGGGCACAGGAAAAAGCAGAGAGACAGGTTGGAGGAAGCAGGAGTGGTGCGGTAGCCTAGAGGTGGAGCTCTTGCCTCATAATTAGGAGGCTGTGAGTTCGATCCTAGGTAGAGGCAGATATTTCTCTCTCTGGGCATACTGAGAATATATCTGATGAACAAAACTCCACATTGGTGACAGGAAGGGCATCCGGACATTAAAACACTCTGCTAGCTCCATCCCACAAGGGATTATGAGGTCGTTAAATGATGATAATGATGACAGGTTGGAGGAGGCAAAGAGGCATCATCATACATGCTCAAGAGTTAGAAAAGGACATATCGGTTCTCACTTGCTGGTGAGAAACAGTCCAGCCAACCCATTGCCTTCCACAACTAGATGAGCCACTTCTATTTTACTGGAAGGCAACTGTCAGGGGAATTGCGCAGCAGGTATCCCAAATGAAGCCAGAGATGCTGACATGGACTTGTCATTTTATAGAAAATAATTATATTTAACATCTATATTTACAGTAAATAAGACAGTCAGGCACATCACTAGATTGTCATGAGGTAAATCGTGAGGTAAATCAAAAAGGATACAGAGCACAATGAAGAAAAAGACGGGAAAAGGGAGAAACTCCCCTTTACACCCACAGCAACCAATCACAGCATAAATTGCCTCATACAGGAGCAGACTAGATGGTCAGGAACACAGGAACCTCATGAGATAAACAAAAAAGCTTACAGAGCACACAGAAGAAAAAAGGCGGGAAAACAGGGACTCTCTCTTTACACCCACAGCAATCTATGACAGCGTAGTTTGCCTCATGCAGAAGCCCTCACTCTCCGGCCAATCAACTACAATTGTGTGTTCTGGTCCATTGTACACTACTGTTCCAGCTATTAAATTAAATGACAGTTACAATAACAGAATCTTACAAGTCTGAAGGTACAAACTTCCCATCGCCTTTTTAAACAGCCTGAACCATTAGAGTGGGTCCTTCCTAATTTTCTTCGCCTGACCGTTGAGTCACTGAGGGCTCCTGCCTCTCTTCTCTGATGGTTGCCTACCCAGCTTCTCTTCCCCTTTTTCCTCAAGGTCATTCACATATTGCATAAAACGGGGTGACCGTTCTCTGGCACCCCCCCTTTGCATCCCCCAAAATCCAGGACCCCACACCCTGGCTCTAAGGTCCAGCCCTATGACCATCACTGGTCAGGGCAGCTCCTTACCAACACAGATGGTGCCACTGGGATCCAATTTGCTTCCGGGTGCACACTCACACGCAAAGGATCCGGCGTTGTTCCAGCAGAGTCCATTGACACAGGGGTTGGATGTGCATTCGTTGATATCTAGGAGAGAGAAAGAAAATGGTGCAACCTACAGGCAGAGAAGGGTCCGGGGTGATTGTGCTTCATGTAGCAAGGTCTGGCATACATTTGTGTCAGTGGTGGGTTTCAAAATAGTTTACCACTGATTCGGTGGGTGTGGCTTGGCAGGCATGCTTTGTGCGTGCACATACACTTTGCGCGTGCACCAAATACGCACTCTATCCCTCTGTTTATGCAGCCTAGAACTATGTCGGCTTTTTTTGCAGCTACTGCACATGGCTGGCTCATATTTAAATGGTTGTCCACTAGGACTCCGAGATCCCTCTCACAGTTACTACTATTGAGCCAAGTACTACCTATATTTATATCTGTGCATTTGGTTTTTCTTGCCTAAATGTTAGAACCTTACTTTTTTCATCACTGAATTTCATTTCAATCCTCCCATCCTTCCTTTCACCCATCTCCTCCCACTTATGACTATATGACTGTAATCTTGTTGCTTGTATTCTATTTTTATTGACTGTTTCCTAGTATGATTTGATTGCTTATTGTACCCTATGACTATCATTAAGTGTTGTACCTGATGACTATCATTAAGTGTTGTACCTGATGATTCTTGACTCTTAATAGACCCAAGCCTAGTTGAAAATTACAGACCAATCTCCTTATGCTGCGTCACCTGTAAAGTCATGGAATCAATTATTAACCAATCCATCATCCTCCACTTAGAGACAAACAACCTACTCTCCAATAAACAATTTGGTTTCAGAAAAACTATCCTGTAATCTGCAACTCTTACACTGCAAAAACATATGGACGACACAACTCGACCAGGGCAAAGCAATAGACGCAATCTACATAGACTTCTGTAAAGCCTTTGATTCAGTGGTACACGACAAACTACTCCTAAAAATAAAATCCTATGGTATCTCTGGACAACTGAATAACTGATAGAAGCATTCCTGGCAAACAGACAACAAATGGTCAAAATTGGGAGCGTCCTATCAAATTCTGCACCTGTCAATAGTGGTGTCCCCAAGGCAGTGTTCTAGGACCAACTCTCTTCATACTCTACATAAATGACCTCTGTGATCATATCAAGAGCAATTGCGTTCTTTTCGCTGATGATGTAAAGCTGTTCAATACCACAGACAATACTGCTACCCTTCAAAAAGACCTCGACTATGTATCAGAATGGTCAAACAAATGGCAACTTCAAATCTCAACAAATAAATGCTCTGTCTTACATATTGGCAAAAAAATCAGAAAATAAAATACAAGCTGAATAGTCAAGATCTTGTTGATGACCCAAGCTCTGTAAAGGACCTTGGAATACTCACCTCTAATGATCTAAGTGCTAGAGCCCACTGCAACTACATAGCCAAAAAGGCATTAAGAGTTGTTAACCTAATCCTACGTAGCTTTTTCTCTGGTAATATCACACTACTAACCAGAGCATACAAAACATTTGCTAGACCAATACTCGAATACAGTTCATCAGTCTGGAACCCACATTACGTATCTGATATTAGCACAATTGAGAAAGTCCAGAAATATTTCACAAGAAGAGTTCTCCACTCCTCTACTCGTTGTAGAATACCTTATGCCACCAGACTTGAAATTCTAGAACTAGAAAACCTTGAATTACGCCTGTCTTCGGTCTGATTTAAGCAAGGTATATAAAATCATACATTGCAATGTCCTACCTGTCAATGAATACTTCAGCTTCAACCATAACAACACAAGAGCACACAATAGATACAAACTCAAAGTTAACCGCACCAAACTTGATTGCAGGAAATACGACTTCAGCAACAGAGTGGTCAATGTCTGGAATACTTACCTGACTCTGGGGTTTCTTCCCCAAACCCCAAAACTTTAACCTTAGACTGTCTACTATTGACCTCACCCCTTTCCTAAGAGGTCTGTAGGGGCGTGCATAAGCGCACCAACGTGCCTACCGTCCCTGTCCTATTGTTTCTCTTATTCTTCTTTTATTTTTCTTATATGTACCCATTTCATGTATTCACAACTATGTATACACTTATACTTATTATCTTGTAAACAATTGGCAAATCAAATAAATAAATAAATAAAATAAATAAATAAATAAATAAATATATAAAACCACTCCTCTTTTCTTACATTGGGTCAAGGAAGTAAATATTTTCCCTAATTTTGGCTGTACCAACAGTTGTTCATATTGTTTTTTAATATGTACTTCTTGTAGACAAATTATATCAAATTTTAATTTCTCTAATTTATGAAAAGTTTTCCTTCTTTTAACAGCTGAGTTAAGTCCATTTATATTAATTGTAATCAATTTTTTCTGTTCCATGATTATATTTTGTAGCACTCATCCGTATCTGGGGAGGGGGAGAAAAGGCCATTAATCGGGGGCGCCTGGCAACACTTGGACTGATTAAAAAGTAAGATGATTCCCTTCCCTCCCTCCCTTCCAGGAAAGACCTGCTCCCAGGGTGGGATTCCACAGGTGTAACAACTGGTTCAGTGAGCTAGACCGGTGGCAGGCAGGCAGACCCAACAGCTGATCGTCGGAGTGAATGGTTCTCTCCCAGCTAATCTTCAAAGCTACCGGTTCGCCCGGGAGGGGTGCAGAGTTTATGGATCCGCAGTGAGGAAAGAAGGAATGTATTTTATTTAGGTTACAGCATCTGCGGAGGTCATGCCATCACTGATATGCCACTTGAATTTAAATGACGCATCAGCAAAATATCTATATATCTAAATATTTCTATTTCTTTCTATTTCTATTTCTCCCAGTTGTGATTGTATGACTGTAATTTTGTCGCTTGTCTCCTAACAATTTTTATGGACTGTTGATTTGATAGTATGATTTGATTGCTTATTGTACCCTAGGACTATTATTAAGTGTTGTACCTTGTTAGGTATAACATTGATACCCAACAAGGTTTGGGTGGATAAATATATAAACTAAGGTATCATAGTTTAAGTGTTTGTAGCTTTAAGCACCACACTTCATGTAATTAGCCAATTAAGGGTGCGGTTAGAAACTGCAATAAGAGGAAGCAGGAGAAAGCTTGCTGCTTACTACTGACGACTGTTGACGACTACTGCCTATTGCCTACTGCCTATTGTTTTATTGTTTGCCGTTTGCTGTTTACTGCTGGATACAACTGTTTACTACTGTTTTACTGCGACTGTCTACTGTTTGATCGTTCTACTGAATATCCAGCGTTATCCTCTGGAGAAAGGCATCGGAGGAGGAGAAGATATCTTTATCGGCTGATAAAGATATAGTAAGGACTATTATCTGGACTGAGTTAGTGAGTCTTACTGAATGGATATATTGTGGATGACATACGGATTGATTGACAATGTTTAAACTCTAACTGGATTAAAAACTATTTAAACTACAAACAGTGTTTGTGTTCAGTGTGTGTATACTCTAAAACCCTTCCTCTCTCATTTGGCTGCCTGGCTTGACTGCTGCTGCATACTCTGCTAGGGTTTATCCCCAAACACTAACAATGGTTATGGGCCCAGCTGCACAGTCTAACTAACCAGCATATAGCAGTGAGAGTTGGTGTGAGTTGCACATTACTGTAAAAACAAACTGTTTTTATTAGTTTAAAATAGTCATATATCTGAAGAGTAATGGCACAAGTAAATCTACCACATCTGTCCCTGATATCCAGGCTAGATGGAACAAACTATGTTTCATGGTCAATGAAATGTAGTTTACTTCACGTAAAGAAGGTTTGTGGGACATAATAACAAACCCACCAGATGTGAGTAGCTGGGATCCTGATAATGAAGAGGATAACAAAAAGTTACAAGACTATAAACAGAAAAATGAGCAGGCTTTATGCATCATAGGACTGACTCTCTGTGACCAGCAGCTTGGCCATATTCGTGGAGAAGAAAATGCTGCAAACTTCTGGGAGAACCTTAGGAAGATATATGTTCGGGACAGTGTGGGAGCGCATATAAATCTTACACGGAAGCTGTTTCAACACATCTTCAAAGGAATGGAGATATGTTAGCTCATTTAAACTGTATGAAGAGCATTTTTCAAGAATTACAAGAAAAGAGCTTATCTTTAATGAGCTGCAACAAGTATACATTATATTATCTTCATTAGATCAAAGCTATGATGACTATGTGACTTCGTTGGAAGTATTGCCTAAGGATAGCCTCTCATTAACCGAGATTACAGGTAGGCTACTAGAAGAAGCCAGAAGAAGCTGTGAACGTGACCAGCTGAGAGAAGATAAATCTAAGAAAGAAGAGAAATTATCTTCAAAGCTTGAAAGAAACCAGCTTAGTAAAGGAAAGCACCCGGAAGAAGAGAATTTATCTTCGACGGCATACACAATTAAAAAGTGTTTTAATTGTGGAGGAAGAGGACATTTGGCAAGTTTTTGCAAAAAGGAAAAAGCCAGAATGTAAAAAAGCCCAAGAAAGCCTTTGAACTAACCATGTTTAGCAACTGTGATGTGAAGAATGATTTATGGGTGGTGGACAGTGGTGCATCCCACTGCATCACGAGAGATAAGACAAAATTTGTAAAATGTCTACAAGCTCTCAACATATATCACTTGCTAATGGCTGGAACCTGAAAGCGAAAGGAGAAGGTACCGACATTGTCCGTGCATAAATCAGGATATAAAAATGTTGTATGTACCGCAACTAAAGTTCAAGTTGCTTTCTGTAAGGGTATTAGTCAAACTAGGTTATGTAATTACATTTAAAAATAATAATTGCATAATTGAGAAGGATAAAAAAGGGTAACTGCAGCTTTAAATGGAACGTTATATGTCTTAGATGATAGTAAGAAAGGGGAGGCACAGACTGTATTTAACAATATAAAGCCTCATAATGAATGTATCCATTTATTGCATAGGCGTTTGGGGCATGTAAATTTTAAAATGTTAAAACGTACAGTAGAGTTATCTGATGGAATAAGGTTAAAACCTTGTGATAAATATTTGCGTTGTAATGTTTGCTGTGAAGATAAGAGCAAAGTATTGCCTGCAAATAGGCTAAATGGTTTCAAAACTAAAGAACCTTTAGAAGTGATATTTGCAGACATCATAGGTCCAAAGAAACCCAGTATGGGGGTGCTCGATATATACTGAGCATTATGGACCACTATTCTAGATATGGGTTTTGCTACTTAATGAAGAGCAAAACTGAAACATATAAACATTTTTTCAACTGGCTTAAATTTGCAGAAAGAAAGACTAAACGGCAACTGATAACCCTGGTGACAGATAATGGTACGGAATTTGTTAACAACAAATTCCAGAACAGACTAAAGGTAGCTGGAATAGAGCACAAAAGTCTGCACCATACAGGCCAGAACACAACGCATTCATAGAGAGAAGAGGCCAAACACTACAGGCAATGGTTAGAACAATGTTAACTGATTCTGGATTACCTGATTCTTTGTGGGGGAGGCTACAATGTGTGCTAATAACATATTGAACAACGTTGTTAACACAACGACAGGTGAAATACCATTCACCAAGTGGCATGGCAGGAAACCTGATTTAAGTTACCTGCACACATTTGGTGCACCAGCATGGGTGCATATCCCTAAACAACTCAGGCATAAAGGGCAACACAGAGCTAAACAATTTTTCTTCGTTGGTTACCAGGCAAACCATAGGGCATATAGATTTTGGGAGAAAGGCACATCTAAGGTGTTATGTAGTGCTAGTGCCCAATTTCTAGAGCACGTGGGATGGGAGAAGTTAGAACAGGATACCAATAAAGAAGTAATTATTGAATCCTATAGAAATCCCATTAGTTATCCCTGTAACTTTAAGAATAAAGTAAAGACAGAAATACAGGAAGAAATAGATTCAATAGCTGAGCAGGATGAGGAAGATGAACAGGTAGTAATTCAAAAAGTCCTCCTGCAAGCCCTGTAATTCCCAGAAGAACTACACGAATATCTAGACCGCCTGATAGGTACCAGGCTAACACAGTGTGCCAGATTAATAGAGTTCCATGTACTGTAGATGAAATAAAAATGTATCCTACTAAGGATAAGGAAAGTTGGTATGCAGCAATGAATAAGGAACTGAACTCATTAAAGAATATAAAAGTATATGAGAATGCGAGATTACCTGTAGATATGAAGTCCATTGGCTGCAAATGGATCTTTAAGGTAAAATCTGATAAAGATGGAAATATAATCCATAAGCCACGATTAGTAGCCCAAGGTTTTAGACAGAATGCCAATGACTATGATGAGGTGTTTGCACCTAGTCTTAAGGCAGCAACCTTGAGGGCAGCATTAGTGTGGGCAACTAGCAAAAATATATAATTAACCACCTAGATGTGGAAACCGCTTATTTGCACGCCCCATTAAGACACACTATATATATGAAAAAACCTGTTGGAATTAAAAGTGAAATAATGGATAATAATGATTGTTGGTTGTTAAAAAAAAAAGCCTCTATGGTCTTAAACAATCAGGCTATGAATGGAACCAGTATATTGTAAAGGAACTAAACAATATAGGATTCAGAGCTGGGTTAGCCGATCCATGTCTATTTAAGGAGACTAATGGGAAAATATCATTATTATTGTTGTTCACTGATGATATTGCATTAATTACTGAAACTAATGATGAGGCCAATAAAATAATAGCATCATTAGGAAAGAAAATAAAGATTAAGCAATTAGGGGAGATAAGAAAATATCTCGGTTTAAATATACAGAAAACACAGAAGGGCTTTAAGATATCTCAGGAAGATAAGATATGCAAATTGCTAATAGATTATAAAATGGAGCTTTGTGCGGCTAAGACTCCAATGAGTCAGGAGTTTAGCAACACTGATGCACAAAGCCCGGAGTTTGATAAGGTAATTTATCAATCATTAATTGGTAGTTTGTCTTATATTAGCAATTGGTCTAGACCAGACATTTAGTACAGTGTGAATCAGTTAGCTCGTTTCAATTCTGCACCAAGTGAAAGACACTGGATTGCAGCTAAAAGAATATTAAGATATCTTAAAAAGACAATGAATTATTCATTGTATCTAGAGCCAAAAGGTGATCTCATTCTGAGTGCTTATGCTGATGCTAGTTTTGCATCAGAAAGAGACACAAGAAAGTCGACTTCAGGAACAGCCATAATGCTGGGTAAGACATTAATAGGTTGGAAGTCAATAAGACAACAACATATAAGTTTGTCAACTATGGAGGCAGAATTCTCCTGTTTATCGCTATTATGTACAGAATTGATTATGTATAAGCAAATGATGAATGATATAGGCATAACTGTGAATTATCCTATAATTATACATGAAGATAATCAGGCAGCAATTCAAATGGCCACAAATATTTTAGTCAAAACTAGGAGCAAGCATACAGATTTAAGGTACCTAAACGTTAGACAATCTGTGAGAAGTAAAATGATACAGCTGGAGTACTGCAATAAGAGGAAGCAGGAGAAAGCTTGCTGCTTACTGCTGCTGACGCGACTGCTGCCTATTGTCTACTGCCTACTGTTTTACTGTTTGCCGTTTGCTGTTTACTGCTGGATACAACTGTTTACTACTGTTTTACTGCGACTGTCTACTGTTTGATCGTTCTACTGAATATCCAGCGTTATCCTCTGGAGAAAGGCATCAGAGGAGGAGAAGATATCTTTATCGGCTGATAAAGATATAGTAAGGACTATTATCTGGACTGAGTTAGTGAGTCTTACTGAATGGATATATTGTGGATGACATACGGATTGATTGACAATGTTTAAACTCTAACTGGATTAAAAACTATTTAAACTACAAACAGTGTTTGTGTTCAGTGTGTGTATACTCTAAAACCCTTCCTCTCTCATTTGGCTGCCTGGCTTGACTGCTGCTGCATACTCTGCTAGGGGTTTATCCCCAAACACTGACTATTATTAAGTGTTGTACCTGATGATTCTTGACTCTTGAGGAATGTATCTTTTTATGTACACTGAGAGCATTTGCACCAAGACAAATTCCTTGTGTGTCCAATCACACTTGGCCAATTAAGAATTCTAATTCTATTTCTATTTCTATGGTATTTTCTATTCTATTCTATTCTATTCTATTCTATTCTATTCTATTCTATTCTATTCTATTCTATTATTTTGTTACACAGGGCGCAGTGTTCAAGTCTGTCAAGAAGAAATTAAAAGCTGGAGAGTTTGCAAGGCTCTGTCCCAATTTCCTGCCTCATGGCCATAAGCTGTTTGGGATCTACCAGGATTCAGCAGAAAACAGAGAGAGAAGTTTACCTTCGCACGTGTCTGTCTCAGTCTGGAAGACAAACCCTTTGGGGCAGCTGCAGCTGTAGCTCCCAGGCGTGTTGCGACACAAACCGTTGTCACACAACAGGCGATTGATGGCACATTCATCAACATCTGGAGAGAGAAATAAAGGCACAGAACCTTACCAACGGGACTGGCAGGTGGATGGGAGAGCAACCTATTTCCTCCTTCCTCTTTTGAACCAAAAGGACTAGCCACTTAAAAAAATATTAAGGGAGCCTAACAGGATAGGTAGACTAAACACACACAATGTGGTTTAATTCTGACTTTTCTCTCTTCCTGGCCTTCCTAACCTTCCCGTTGAGAATTAGATAGAGAATCACAGTTTCCTAGGACAGAGGTGTCCATTCTGTCCACTATCAGAAGTTATTCACCTTCAAGATCAAGTTTTAGAAAAAGTTGAATAACTCTTGTGCAGCCCTTGATGTTCTCTGAACTCGGTTGTTCATTTGCAGACATTTCATTACCCAACTAGGTTACAGCATCCATGCTAGGGAGTGTGGAGTTTGTTCCCTGTTTATATACAACAGCTTGCATTGGCAGTGTTGGTGGAGTGTTGTTTTCTCCTTGATAGTTTCTTGATTAGAATATTGTTTTCTCCTCAGTTGCTTGATTATTTCCCTCCTTGGTAGTTTCTTGATTAGAATCAAGTTTTCTGCTCGTCTGTTTGTCTGGTATTAATCCATGCTTATCTGGGTGTTCTGGCTTATCTGAATGATTCTCAGGTGTTAACAAAATGGACATCTCTGGCCTGAGAAACTATGGTTCTTGTGATGACCCAAGGTGGAGATACCAAACAAACACAGTCACAGAAAACCAGTGAAGCCCCTTTTATTCCTTCACTTTGCTTCCAAGCTCTGAATATCCTTGGGGGAAGACAAAAAACTCCCACACAAACAGTTACAAGAAGAAGGAAAAAAGCAACGCAAACCAGGTGAGATAAGGGCTGGAGGATGTGCACAGATAACAGAACACACACTGGGAAGGACACCAAACTCAGAGAGGAACCATAAACTAGAGATATTTCCATGCTTTGTTTCCAGCGTTCGCCCGTACGCATATCCGTCCTCTTATTCAGTTGTCACAGCTGCAGCCCATGAAGAGGATCAAGGACCTGTCCTCCCGGGTAGACCATGTCTCTCCCTTATCCTCTCCTCCCTGCGTGCCCTAGGATGGAGTCAGTCTCCTCCAGGGGCATGACAGTTCTCAATGTCACTCCCCCACAAGAACGGAGCTAATTTTCATCCCTCTTTGGTGAGAAGTAATAGTTAATCAACCATGGATGATCCTTCCACAGCTAGAAAACATCAATCACCCTCTTTTTCCTCGGCTCACCCATCACAGAATAACAGAACAGAATAACAGAGTTGGAAGGGACCTTCTAGTCCAACTCTATGCTCAAGTAGAAAACTCTATACCATTTTAGACAAAAGATTGTCCAGCCTCTTCTTAAAAACCTCCAGTGTTGGAGCACCACAACTTCTGGAGGCAAGGAGTTCCACTGATTGTTTTCACTACCAGAAGATTTCTCCTCCATTCCAGGTTGCTTCTCTCCTAGGTTAGTTTCCATCCTTTGCTTCTTATCCTGCCTTCAGCTGCTTTGGAGAGGGCTTGACTCCCTCTTCTTTGGGGCAGCCCCTGACTGCTATCCTGTCATCTGTACTGTCAGGGTTCTGATGGATGCCCTGTAATGAGCCTTGAGCCAAGTTTCAAAAGAAATCCAATTATTTATTAGGAGCAACATGTCGACACTACTTTTCCCAAGTGCAGTCGGCTGTGCCCCACGTAATTTACTGCCCACCTATGACCCTGCTTCCCCTCCTCCTCCCAGGGTGTGTCATAAATCACATTCTCCAACGGCTCCCTGGACTGTAGAAAACACCTCTCTCCATCTGGCTCTGGTAACCTGGGAAACAATCTGGAGAAAGGTATGCATGGAATGTGCTTCTGGTCATGGCAACTCGAAAGCAAGCCAGGAATGCTTTACGAGTTGACATCTACATTTCATTAAACTAGACATGCCCAAATCCCAGCAACCGTTCTTCATATGTTTTAGCTTCTGCCCCCTGATCGTCATGGTTGCTCTTCTCTGCCCTCTTTCCAGAGTCTATGGTTTTCAACCCACTGCCGAGCATTACAGTTTCACTGTATCACAAGGATGGGCAGCCTTGGTGTGTTGGCCTCAGCATGGATTTGGCTTGTCCCGTCTTACTCACCCACGCAGTTCTTCCCAGTGGGGTCTGATTCGTAGCCCAGATTGCAAATACAGCGGTAGCTTCCTCGAAGGTTTTCACACATCCCATTGGGGCAAATGTCAGGGTTCAAGGCGCACTCGTTGATATCTACACAGGAGAATTGCCATCTCGGTCATCTGGCAGTCCGTCTCCCCAATATTCCCCCCACCCCCTTTGTTCAATATTTCTCAACCGTGGCAAACTTAAGACATCCGGACTTCAACTCCCAGAATTCCCGACCAGGACAGAAACGGTAAGGCCAAAGACTAAGGGAGAGAAGTCAAATAACTAAATACAGGTAGTCCTCAACTTATAACAGCTCATTCAGTGAACGTTCAAAGTTACAACCACACTGAAAAAAGTGACTTATGAACCTTGTTCACAGTTACGACAGGGAGTAGAGGGTGGGTCTCTGTGTCTCTTCCCAAATGGGATAGAGGAGAAAATTAGCGCAAAGACACAAATGGAGAACAGCGGGTTCTTTTAAATAATATTGTTCTTTTAAATAACAAAGAAATCATAATTATATTAATTTAATGATGAAGTCCGCATATTTTATTATTATTTATTATTATATTTATTATTGTTATTATTTTATTTACACTGAAAAAAGTCACTTATGACCAAGGGTGTGATTACCCCTGCACTCAAGTGGGTAGGATCTTAATTAGGGCTTATTTTTGGGAGGGTAGGGCTTATATTGGACACACGTGTAAAAATCAAGCCAGGACTTACTTTCAGGGTAGGTTGTATTTTTGGAGAAACAAGGTACTACTATTTTCCTTCTAATATTCAGCCAGAATCTGCCTGAAAACCCATAATAAGTATCAAGAACTTGCCTCGTCCGTCAGCTGTGATTCCTATTCCACTACTGCACAATGCTTGGAATTCAGCTGGAGGGAAAAACACACACACACACATAAATCAAAACAATTTTCATTTCGGAAAGTAACATCAAAAGATGTTCTGGACATCTGAATATGTGAATATCATAGATCCTCATTGCTTTGCAAAACATAACACACAACACACTCCCTGCAGAAGCATCTTTTAAAACGAGGAGCTTTCTCAAATGGTTTCCTAAAGAACGAGAAAGAAGTAGGCACAAATTACAATGTCTGTGGCGATAAAGTTGATGCCGTATATTTTTTTCCCCACAGTGGGGAAAGTTATGTAGTGGCACTGCAGAAGGCCGCTGAATTTCCAGGACTTATTTTGATATTAAGGCAATTCCAGAAGTTTACAGTTTTTAATAGAATATTTGTAATTCAGGATTGAACTGTGGGTGGGTCTTGGGTACTCTCTGAGCTTGGTGGTTTTCTTGAAGACTTTTCATTACCCAACTAGGTAACATCATCAGTACTAGAAGGGGGAATTATAGAGAAGAGGAGAAGGAAGAGGGGGAGATGGGGAAGGAGAAGGAGCATGACAATAAGGCCCTTGGTGCTCTCTGGGCTTGGTTGTTTTCTTGCAGATATTTCATTACCAAACTAGGTAACATCATCAATACTACTGGTCATTCTACTAGGGATTGCTGTCTATTTATATTCCAGTCAAGGAACTACCAACTCAGACAAACAAGAACAGCCTAATCAAGAAGGCTGATTGCACAAGACAAATCACTGGTATATAAGCAGAGAGCAAATCCCACCCTCCCTCACACTGAGAATGTTACCTAGTTGGGTCATGAAATGTTTGCAAGAAAACAACCAAGCTCAGATATCATCAATGATTCTCCTCCTCCACTCCTTCCCCCTTTCTCCTTCTTCACCTCCATCAACCCCACTCTCTTCTAGCACTAGAGATATTTCCTAGTTGGGTAACGAAGCATTTGCAAAATGTTCTCTTTTATTCAGCTTGTGTTTCTGTTTGAATCTGCCTGCTAAAATTACTAATGAAGCTGCAAATCTCCTGACTTACAGGAGAGCTCATTATCCAGAATCCTCAAAGAGCCAATTCTCTGGCCCTTGGCCACTGCCTGACTCCTGGCAATGCAATGTAAGAAGCTAAAATATGCAGACTGACATTTGCCAGTCTGTTTAAGGTCCGAGGAGGGCTATCTAAGGTCCCTTCTGCAGTGGCGGGATCTCTTGGTTTGTCCTCATTTGACCCTTTCAAGAAGATACTGGGCCGCTGTTTGTCAGAAATGGTGTCGGCCAGGGGTATCAAACTCAAGGCCTGCAAGTCGAATCCAGCCCGTGATGTGGTTGGATCCAGCCAGGGATGGGCTTGAAATAATTTAATTAATTAACAACCAGTTCTCTGCCCGATTACTGGCTGGGTGTGGCCATGGTGGGCATGGCCTAGTTGGCCTCCTGCACCACCTTGGGAGTGAAAACGGGCCACAGGGGGGCTGTTTTTGCCCTCTCCAGGTTCCGGAGGCTCTCTGGAGGCCAGAAACAAGAGCTTCTGGAACGTCCAGGAAACCTATTTTTTGCCTCTCCCCAGGCTCCGGAGGCTTTCCCTGAACCTCCAGAAGACCATTTTCACCCTCCCCATGTTCTGGAGACTCTCTGGAGGCCAGAAACAGCCTTCTGGAACTTCCAGGAGGCCCATTTTTCACCCTCTTCGAGCCTCCACACAGGCCCTGCACTTACCTGTGATCCAAAATGGGCCACGTGGGGACTCCCAGGAGGGTGGGATGGACAGGGCCAGTCAGGGGTGGGATTTGCCAGTTCACCGAAGTGGCCATAAAATTAACAACCAGATTGCCTGAACCGGTGCGAACCGGTAGCATCCCACCCCTGGATCCAGCCCATGGAGCTGTCCTGGGGTACCCAATGTGAAGAGGAAACACGCCAGCAGTTTGGGAAGTGGCGTCAAGCCGGCCACACCTATACAGTTGGCCACACCCACCCAGTCAGCCACGCCCATCCAGTTCCCCCCACCCCCGAGGTCAATCACAGCCCTGATGTGGGCCCTCAATGAAATTGAGTTTGACACCCCTGACAGAAGTGGTATTCAGCCAGTTTGAACCAGTTCTGGCGTACTGGTAGCAGAAGTTTTGAGTAGTTCAGAGAACTGGCCAATACCAACTCTGGCTGGCCCTGCCCCCTCACCACCGCCCTATATTCCCTTGTTTTTTTTACCTCAGCTCCTATATTCCCTTGTTTTTTTACCTCAGCTCCTATATTCCCTTGTTTTTTACCTCAGCTCCTATATTCCCTTGTTTTTTACCTCAGCTCCTATATTCCCTTGTTTTTTTACCTCAGCTGATTTACGTGGCAGAGCAGATTGCCTCGCCTCAGCTGAGCTAAAAAACAGCTCAGCTTACCAGCCCTGACCCAGAGGGCAGTTTTTGAGCACTGTGAGCATGCGTGAAGCATACTCTCATAGAAACGGTAGGAAAAAAGTTGGAGTCCCACCACTGATCCCTGTCTTTTGCTTGGGCGGGAGGGGTGTTGGACTAGCTGACCTACAAGGTCCCTTCCAACTCTGTTAATCTGTCCTTTTTCCCATGGCTCCAGATGGGCAAGCTCTCCCTGAGGCTTCCTCCCCTATGCAGCTTTTCCTGGAAGGACTTAAAACATGCAGGAAGATCACAAGGTCATTCCAAGGAAGGCTTCAGAGAGGAAAAAAAAAATAACCTTGCCTGGGACATCCAAAGAAAGCTGTTTTTTTTAAAAAAAAACTCAGTGTAATCAGTCATTTTCCTTTCCCTCAGCCAAATATGATCCGGTTTCTTACATTCAGGGGGGATAAAGTTTCCCTTGCACGCGCCTCTCCCCAGACCCCAAAATGGACACTAGGAGAACAAGACACGTTTACATCAGTGGTAGGATTCCAAATTGTGTGCTACTGGTTCGCATACATGTGCAGCTCTCAAAGATCACCCTTTCACAGGACTCAAAAGCTGTTTTTTTAAAAACTCAGCTGAGGCACGGCCATCCGCACAAATCAGCTAAGCTAAAAATCAATGGAATAAAGAATGGAAAAGAACAGGAGTGGATGGGCGGGGCCAACCAGAGGTGGTATTTGCCAATTCTCCGAATTGGTCAAAATTTCCGCTACTGGTATACCAGAACCAGTCCCAAACGGCTGAATACTACCTCTGATTTAACATGTAGGAATGACCAGCCAATCCATGATGGTCGTGAGCAACACAGAAAATACCAGGAAATTAGTTTTTCCAGATAACATCTCTTCCTCTCTCCAAAGAATTAAGAAAAAAAATATGACAAAGGGAATCTATATTGAATATTACATGTTTTGACAGCAGCGAGAATTGTATTTGTACAACACTGGAAAAGTGAGGAAACTCCTACAGAGGAAAATATAATTTAAAAAAAAATATTAGTTTGTGCAAAAATGGATAAGTTAACATCTGTATACACTGCTCAAAAAAATAAAGGGAACACAAAAATAAGACATCCTAGATCTGAATGAATGAAATATTCTTATTAAATACTTTGTTCATTACATAGTTGAATGTGCTGACAACAAAATCACACAAAAATTATCAATGGAAATCAAATTTAGCAACCCACGGAGGTCTGGATTTGGAGCTACACTCAAAATTAAAGTGGAAAAAAACACTACAGGCTGATCCAACTTTAATGTAATGTCCTTCAAACAAGTCAAAATGAGGCTCGGTAGTGTGTGTGGCCTCCATGTGCCTGTATGACCTCCCTACAACGCCTGGGCATGCTCCTGATGAGGTGGCGGATGGTGTCCTGAGGGATCTCCTCCCACACCTGCACTAAAGCATCCCCCAACTCCTGGACAGTCTGTGGTGCAATGTGGCGTTGGTGGATGGAGCGAGACATGATGTCCTAGATGTGCTCAAATGGATTCAGGTCTGGGGAACGGGTGGGCCAGTCCATAGCATCAATGCCTTCGTCTTGCAGGAACTGCTGACACACTCCAGCCACATGAGGTCTAGCACTGTCTTGCATTAGGAGGAACCCAGGGCCAACTGCACCAGCATATGGTCTCACAAGGGGTCTGAGGATCTCATCTCGGTACCTAATGGTAGTCAGGCTACCTCTGGTGAGCACATGGAGGGCTGTGCGGCCCCCTAAAGAAATGCCACCCCATACCATTACTGACCCACTGCCAAACTAGTCATGCTGGAGGATGTTGCAGGCAGCAGAACGTTCTCCACGACGTCTCCAGACCCTGTCACGTCTGTCACATGTGCTCAGTGTGAACCTGCTTTCATCTGTGAAGAGCACAGGGCGCCAGTGGCAAATTTGCCAATCTTGGTGTTCTCTAGCAAATGCCAAACGTCCTGCACAGTGTTGGGCTTTAAGCACAAACCCCACCTGTGGACGTCGGGCCCTCATACCACCCCTCATGGAGTCTGTTTCTGACTGTTTGAGCAGCCACATGCACATTTGTGGCCCGCTGGAGGTCATTTTGCAGGGCTCTGGCAGTGCTCCTCCTGTCCCTCCTTGCACAAAGGCGGAGGTAGCAGTCCTGATGCTGGGTTGTTGCCCTACTACGGCCTCCTCCACGTCTCCTGATGTACTGGCCTGTCTCCAGGTAGCGCCTCCATGTTCTGGACACTACGCTGACAGACACAGCAAACCTTCTTGCCACAGCTCGCATTGATGTGCCATCCTGGATGAGCTGCACTACCTGAGCCACTTGTGTGGGTTGTAGACTCCGTCTCATGCTACCACTAGAGTGAAAGCACCGCCAGCATTCAAAAGTGACCAAACCATCAGCCAGAAAGCATAGGAACTGAGAAGTGGTCAGTGGTCACCACCTGCAGAACCACTCCTTTATTGAGGATGTCTTGCTAACTGCCTCTGCTTTCCACCTGTTGTCTATTCCATTTGCACAACAGCAGGTGAAATGGATTGTCAATCAGTGTTGCTATCTAAGTGGACAGTTTGATTTCACAGAAGTGTGATTGACTTGGAGTTCCATTGTGTTGTTTAAGTGTTACCTTTATTTTTTTGAGCAGTGTATATATATATATAAAAGGTGAAATGCCACTCATGCATCATCACAAAATCTCCAGAACCATAAAGCCTACAAACTTGAAATTTGGCCCATATGTTCCTCTTGGCTTCTAGGGGCTCACTAAGAAAGGATTTTTCAAAATGACCCTCAGAGCATTTACAGTATTTCCTATATTATTATTGTTATTAACACGCTCTGACGCTAAGGAGTTTAACTCCCCCTCGCCACCTGAAAAGAAATCTCTTCTAAATGCAAAATACAAGCAGAGGAGAGGAGGTTCAGTTTCAGAGCAGCACCAAGCAGCTTCAGTACAGAACAATTGAGCTAAGCCACGCCCAGGCTCCTTGCTGTCTCCTTCTTGCTCACACAGCAAATACTGTTTCAGTTTCCAAACAGCCCTCAACTCTCTCGCATCCTGACAGGATGCTAGCCAGATGAATACCAATGGATGCTGGTAGGGAGAGGCACAAATTCCCCCCCCCCTTATTTTCCTCCCCAAAAACTAAGCCCGACTACATAGTTTCGTAGCGAAGCACACGGGTATAGAGCTAGTAAAAGATAAAGGATGAAAAAGATATAGAATATGTTTTAACCTGGGATTATTATTATTTTTTACCAATGGCTAAATAATAAAAGTAGAGATTAGAAGTTGGAAGAATACCATTATACATAAGTAAAGAATATTATTATTACTATTATTAGGTATATGTAAATTGACTCGGACGACACAGTGTTTATTAAGCACTGACATACGTCAGAGAAAAATATATAAATAAATGTGTTGATAAATATATATAAAATTATATTTTAAAAAAATCTGGGATCCCATCTCTGAAGTGGGACTCACCGGAGTTCTTGGCAGGGCAAGGCTGGCACGGCTCCCCAAATCCATGGTCCGGATTGGCACAGCAACACTCGGATTTGGTGACAGCTCCCGGGAAGGGGCGGGCGCAGGTGCCCTTCTTGATGGCACCGTAGCAGGTGCTGCGGACGTGGGTATCCACGCAGACCCGCCCGTCCACGCCGATGGCCAGTCCTCCCAGGCACTCGCAACGGAAAGAGCCCTCGGTGTTGATGCACCAGCCATTCATGCAAATTCCCGGGGTCTCGCACTCATCAATGTCTGAAAGTAGGAAAGACGGTGGCGGTGAGCAATTTTTGTTTTGTTTTCCCCTTCCTTGGTCGGCAGGCAAAGGAGGACAGAGCATGACACACGGACGGGTTTTTTTAAAGGCACGAAGCAACCGTGTCATTCCTTTGTGGCAAATACAGGTCGTCCTTGACTTACAACTGTCACGCCCCTGTTGGGAGTCTGACTCCGAAGGAGAGATGGAACAGCTGACAGGGAGTGGGGAATGTGGCTCCGGTGGTTGTGGAGGAAACTGGGGAAGGGCAGAGGCTGGATGGGCATTCAGAGTAAGACTCAGGCCCATCCCCTCTTCATCCTAGGGCACGCAGGGAAGAGCAGATAAGGGAGAAATGTGAGTGGCGTGGTCCACGGGGGAGGAAGGGGCCCTGATCCCCTTCATGGGCTGCACCTGGGCGGGCTGGTTAAAAGGACAAACTGCACATGGCAAAGTTGCTGGAAGCAAAGCATGCATTCTTGTCTCAGAGCTTATCTGTGTTTTGGCTTCCTCCCAACTGTGGTTGCTGCGTTATCTGATAGAAGTCTGCAATTCATCATCCTTGCCTGCTGTAGTAATTCCTTCAGTGTGTTCTGTTGGTTTTTATTTATTTATTTCGAATTAACTTTACTTTGGGTGCGGACTGCATTTCCTCCCTCCGTAAACTGTTTTCTTTAAGACTTTGATATCCTGCCGAGGATAATTGGACATTGGGGCCAAGTTGGAGACATTAAAGGGACTTTCTTCTATTTTTGTGGCTTGGTTATTTTTGTGTCGCACCCCAAGTCATCACAACAACAGGGCCATATCATGGTTACGTTTGACCTCGGGGGTGGGAGACTTGGGGTGCATGGCCAGTCTGGGGTGGATGTGGCCCTCTGCCAGCAAAAATGGAGCTGTGTGCGGTCCCCCAGGACCCTGTTTTTGGCGAGGGCGACCTCCTGCAAGCACTTATATCTCGGAGCAGCTCTCATGGACTGGATGGGATCACATGCCCCTTTAGAGCAGCTGATCCAGTTTGTGGATGTTTTAGAGCCGGGTCTCCAAGAAATGGAAGCTGTAACCAAGAGGGGCTATCGCCCACTTTGACTGGTAGGTCTGACATCATTAGGGGATTATTTTTAGGGGACTGGAGGCTAAAACATATGAAGAACGATTGCAGGAACTGAGTATGTCCACTTTAATGAAAAGAAGGACTGGGGTGATAGCAGGGTTCCCATATCTCAGGGGCTGCCCCAAAGAAGAGGCAGTCAAGCTATTCTCCAAAGCAGTTGAGGGCAGGAGAAGAAGCAACGGGTGGAAACTAATCCAGGAGAGAAGCAACCTGGAATTAAGCAGAAACTTCCTAGCAGGGAGGACAATTAACCAGTGGAACAGCTTGCCACCAGAAGTTGTCATGGACTGGATGGGATCACATTCCCCTTTAAAGCAGCTGACACTCCAACGCTGGAAGTTTTTAAGATATCAGACAACTATTTGTCTGAAATGGTAGAGAGTTTCAGGACTAAGCAAGGGGTTGGACTAGAAGAACTCCAAGGTCCCTTTCAGATTCTATTCTATTCTATTCTATTCTATTCTATTCTATTCTGTTCTGTTCTGTTCTGTTCTGTTCTATTCTACTCTACTCTTACTCTACTCTACTCTATTCTATTCTATTCTGTTCTTCTTCCTCCTCATCCTTTTCTATTCTATTGAAAAAGCACCTTTGAGACACTTGACGTGAAATCCCTTGGAAGAAGACTCCAGAGCTTCAACTGGTAGTAAATGCATCAACTCATTCACCAACCATGAGGAGCAAATTTAGCCCTGTAGCCCCCTGGCAGAGGTGGTATTCAGCCCGTTCTGACCAGTTCTGGAGAACCAAAAGCAGAAATTTTGAGTAGTTTGGAGAACCGGCCAATCCCACCTCTGACTGGCCCCACCAACCCCATCTCTTCTCTGCCTCCCATAGAGTCCCAGCTGATCGGCTGAGTCTCCTTTGGTTGCCCTGCACAGGAGAATGGAACTGGAAAGCAGGTTAGTGGGGTGAGGAGGGAAGGGGGATTTTGCAGTATATCCTTCCCCTGCCACGCCCACCAAGCCCGCCCACAGAACTGGGAGTAAACATTTATGAATCCCACCACTGCATGGGGTAGAGGACCATTCAGTCCAAGCCAAGCAATCTCCAAGCGGGGGAGAATTTCGAGAATTTCCACCCTGTCTTAAGCAAGGCCGAGCTCTTTGTCCCCTGGGACACAGGATGTCTTCAACTCTTGGCCTCCAAGTGGTGGTTGAAGAACTTTTCTGCTCTGCATTTGCTGGTGGAAAGGCCTTCTTTGGCTAATTAGCTTTTGGCAACGGTTGTACTTCAATCATTTTCTCCCTCTCTCCCTCTGTCTCTCTCTCTCTCTCTGAATAAGCAGGAGGCTCTGAAGTATAAGCCAGTGGTTTTCAACCTTGGCAACTTCAAGACAAGCGAAACAAAATCCCAGAATTCCCCAGCCAGCAATGCTTAAAGATGCCAAGGTTGGGAAACATGGGTGTAGGCCAAATGTCTACAAATCAGATCAAATAATAAAGATTTGCAAAGATCTTCTCTCCTGTCACGTTTACCCTCCGTTGGCTCCCATAGACTGCAGGAATGTACCGTCCTCATCTCTTGCATGGCAGTTTCGTTTGCCGTAATTGCAGGGGAATTACTTCCTTTCCAATTATCATGCACTCTTGTGATTTAAGGCCCATTTTAGCCGTTTGTGAAAAGAAGGAGAAAGAAAAGAAAAAGAAAAAGAAAGACTAAGAAAGAAAAAGGAAAGAAGAGAGAGAGAGAGAAAAGGAAGAAACAGAAAGAGAGAGAAGAGAAAGAGAGAAGGAAAGAAAGAAAGAGAGGAAGAAAGGAAGGGAGGAAGGAGGAAGAATAAAAGAGAAAGGAAAAGAAAGGAAAGAAGAAGGGAGGAAAGAGAAAGAAAGGAAGAGAAACAGAAAGAAAGAAAGAAAGAAAGAAAGAAAGAAAGAAAGAAAGAAAGAAAGAAAGAAAGAAAGAAAGAAAGAAAGAAAGAGAGGAAAGGAACAAAGAAGAAAAGAAAGAAAGGAAGAAAAAGAAAGGAAGGAAGAAAGAAAGAAAGGGAAGAAAGGAAAGAAAGAAGGAAGGGGAGGGGGCAGTAGAAGTAAGGAAAGAGAGGAAGAAAGGAAGGAGGAAGAGAGGGAGGAAGAATACAAGGGAAAGGAAAAGAAAGGAAAGGAAAGAAGTGAGGAAAGAAGAAAGAAAGAGAAACAGAAAGAAAGAAAGAAAGGAAGAAAGAAAGAGGAAGGAAGGAAGGAAGGAAGGAAGGAAGGAAGGAAGGAAGGAAGGAAGGAAGGAGGAAAGGAAGGAAGGAAAGAAGAAAAAGAAGGAAAGAGGAAGAAAGAAAGGAAGAAAGAAAGGAAGCAAGGAAGAAAGAAAGAGAGAGAAAGTGAAGGTGGGAAAGACGGAAAGAAAGAGAAAGGGAAGAAAGGAAAGAAAGGAGGAAGGAAGAAGAGGGGGCAGTAGAAGAAAGGAAAGAGGAAGAAAGGAAGGAGGAAGAGAGGGAGGCAGAATACAAGGGAAAGGAAAAAAAAGGAAAGGAAAGAAGCGAGGAAAGAGAAAGAAAGAAAGAGAAACAGAAAGAAAGAAAGAGGGAAGGAAGGAAGGAAAGAAGAGGAAAGAAAGGAAGAAAGAAAGGAAGCAAGGAAGAAAGAAAGAGAGAGAAAGTGAAGGTGGGAAAGAAGGAAAGAAAGAGAAAGGGAAGAAAGGAAAGAAAGGAGGAAGGAAGAAGAGGGGGCAATGGAAGGAAGGAAAGAGAGGAAGAAAGGAAGGAGGAAGAGAGGGAGGAAGAATACAAGGGAAAGAAAGGAAAGGAAAGAAGTGAGGAAAGGGAAAGAAAGAGAAACAGAAAGAAAGAAAGAAAGAGGAAGGAAGGAAGGAAGGAAAGAAGGAAAGAAAGGAAGAAAGAAAGAGAGAGAAAGTGAAGGTGGGAAAGAAGGAAAGAAAGAGAAAGGAAGGAAGGAAGGAAGGAAGGAGTCAGAACCGAACATCCCAGAATCTGGCCATTCTCCCCCTCCTACCCTGGAGCCCCCCCCTCCCCCCAGCACCCACCAACGCAGTAGCGCCCGTTGGGGGCCAGCACAAAGCCCAGCTTGCAAATGCACTTGAAGCTCCCGTCCTCATTGATGCACATTCCGTTCAGGCACATGTTGGTCGTGGCGCACTCGTCGTGATCTGTGGAGCAGAGGGCGAAGAAAGCCGTCAGAGGGGGGAGGGGGGCAGGGGGCTGCCCTATGGACCACCAATCCCGGGGAAGCCAAGAGATGCAGGCGGCTGGCAAGCGGAGACCTTGGCAAACGGGGAAGAGGTCTCGATGACCTTTGACACTCCCAGGGCTTGGCACCTCAGCCTATTTCCTACTGGCAACCTTTGACCCTGGCTGGTTTTGATGCCAGTCCAAATCAACTTAGATTATTTTATTTTTTTTGTTCTTGGTTGCTGCTTGGTAAAGAGTTCGTGTGTCCAAAACAATGGAATAATCTCAAATCGATAAACAGGGGTTCTTCCTTCTTTCCTCGCCCCTTCCCTCTTTCTCTATTTCCTCCTCCTTTCCCACCTTATCTTCCCTTCCTTCCTCTTTTTCCATTTTCTTCCTTCCTCTCTCCTTTTCCTCCATTACTCCTTTCAGCCTCTTGCCCAGGGGTGGGATTCAAATTTTTTAACAACCAGTTCTGTGGGCGTGGCTTCATTGGTGGGCATGGCTTGGTGGTCATGTGACTGGGTGGGAGTGGCTTGGTGGTCATGTTATTGGCAGGGTGTGGCCAACACAATATCACTCACATCAAGGCACGCATCTCCTCGCCTGGCTTCTCGTGACTGCGGGGATGCTGCAACAGTCGTAAGTGTGAAAAGTGGTCATAAGTCACTTATTTCAGTGCCATTGTAACTTTGAATGGTCACTCCACACAAGCAAAGGACCAGCAGAGGAGGGGGAAAAAACTCCAGAGAAGTTCCAGAGACAGGAAGTCTAGTCCTGCCAAGAATGTAATAAGGGTTAACGGAGAGGCAGTTTCTGTAAGCAACACCAGAATGTTTCCTTCCTGCCTTCCTTACAGGATTAGCCCAGTAATTCCTTCTAACAACCGGTTCTCTGAACTGCTTAGAATGTTAACAACCAGTTCTAGAGAATAGGTGCGAACTGGTAGAATCTCACCCCTGGTCTTGCCCCTTCCTTCCTTCCTTCCTTCCTTCCTTCCTTCCTTCCTTCCTTCCTTCCTTCCTTCCTTCCTTCCTTCCTTCCCTCCCTCCCTCCTTCCTTCCCTCCTCCCTCCTTCCTTTCCTTCTCCCTCCTTTCCTCCCTCCTCCCTTCCTTCCTCTGTTCCTTCCTTCCATTCCTCCCTCCCTCCTTCACAATAACCCTTATATACCGCTTCACAGAGCTTTTACAGCTCTCTCTAAGAGGTTTACAGGGTCAGCCTGTTGCCCCCAACACTCTAGAACCTCCTTTTAATGATCTTGGAAGACTGGAATGCTGAGTCAACCTTGAGCCTAGTGGGATTGGAACTGCCAAATTGCAGGCAGCCAGCAGGCAGCAGAAGTAGCCTGCAGTACTGCACTCTAACCACTGCGCCACCACCGCAGATAAGCCAGAACACTCAGATAAGCAGGGATTAATACCAGACAAATGATCAAGCAGAAAACAATATCCTAATCAAGGAACTACCAAGGAGAGAAATAATTAAGCAAACAAGGCTGCAGTATTGCATTCTAACCACGGCTCTTCACAATGCACAGTTGTAGACACCATCTTGACTTTTCTGATCATACCCTGCAGTTTAATAACAGCTCATGGCCCATTTTAGAGCCGTGTTTCTCAACCACGGCCCCTTTAAGACGTGTGGACTTCAACTCCCAGAATTCTCCAGGCAACACTGCTGGCTGGGGAATTCTGGGAGTTGAAGTCCAAGCCTTTTCAAATGGACGACGTTCAGAAAACACTGAATTAAGAGGGAACCATCGGTCCGAGTTACCCTGGACAGGGGGAGCAGCCCAAAGCCACGATGGGTGTGGCCATGACATAGAAGTAGGCATGGCCATGCCACGATTACATCACTCAAGTACAGGAAAGAGCCAGAACTTCATTGAGGTGGAGGGAGTGGCGGTTTGGTGCATAAAGCCAAAATAAATTTGGTGTTTCTTTTCTGGAGCATCTGCACACGAGGGAGGATTTCAAGATACTAGTTGCAACGACGTGCTTTTTTTTTTTTTTTACGTGCATGCAAAATGTGTATAAAATGGCACTTGTTATTCACATTTTGCCCAGAAATGGCACAGGTGGTGTGAAAGAAATGAGGGAAGGCTGACTAGATTCCCCGATTGCCTCCCCTCGCCCTAAACCTCCAGCCCCTTATCTTACCTGCGCAGTTCTTCCCATCCGGCGTGATTTCAAAGCCAGCGTTGCAGATACATTGGAAGCTGCCGTCGGTGTTCACACAACGCCCATTCCGACACATCACGCCGTTCATGATGCATTCATCGATATCTGGAAGAGGATCCACAGGGTGAATCCAACTGCCTGGCTCCTATTTAGCTGGACAACCAGCTAAATAGGAGCCAGCCGTGTGCAGTGGCAGCCCAAAAAGTTAATGCAATCCTAAATTGCATTAACAGAGGGATACAATTGAGATCAAGGGAGGTACTAATACCTCTCTATAAAGCCTTAGTAAGACCACACCTAGAGTCCTGCACCCAGTTTTATTCGCCACATTATAAAAAAGAAGTTGAGACTCTAGAAAAAGTGCAGAGATGATTAGGGGACTGGAGGCTGAAACATACGATGAACTGGTTGCAGGAACTGGGCTTGGCTAGTCTAGGGAAGAGAAGGACCAGGGGAGACAGGAGAGCAGCCTTCCAGTATTGGAGGGGCTGCCCCAGAGAGGAGGAGGAAGGGGTCAAGCTATTTTCTAAAGCTCTTGTAGGCCAGACAAGGAACAATGGATGGAAACTGAACAAGGAGAGAGATTTAACCTGTAAATAAGGAGAAACTTTCTGACAGTGAGAACAATCAACCCATGGAAGAGAAGTTGCCCTCGGAAGTTGTGGGAGCGCCATCACTTGAGACTTTTAAGAATAGATTGGACTGCCATTTGTCAGAAATGGTGTAGGGTCTCCCACTTGGGCAAGGGGTTGGACTAGATGACCTATAAGGTCCCTTCCCACTCTGATTATTTGTAATCTGTAATCTGAATCATGTGTCCTTAATACCCTAATCCTAACCTTGGCTACTTTAAGCCCTTTGGACTTCAACTCCCAGAATTCAAGATCCCATAAGGTAGTAATCCCATGGTCAGCGTTCCAACTAACCAACTCCAACCCAATAAACTCCGAGACAAGCATTTCCTCAGTGCTCCATTTTATTAGAGTTGTCATATTGGCACATCTGGAAAAAAAACAAATCTGAAAGTTCCAGGTTTTCCGTTCCCAAAAGAGAATCCATTCCCTGCACCCACCAGTCCATCACTTGGTCCAACCAAATCTTTGTCCCAACTGGAGACCTTCCTTCAAATACTCCCCTTCAGGTGCAGGGCGACATATCCTTGACTTTCTGAGAAAGAATGTTGTTGAGTCTAATCTTCCACATCTCTGTGAAACCCCCCCTTCCAAATTCCCCAGCACTAAATGTGGCAGCCTTGAAGCTTCCAAATAAAATATGGCTTCCAAGGCTGACACCCACCCTATAAAGCCTTAGTAAGACCACACCTAGAGCACTGCATCCAGTTTTGGTCCCCACACTATAAAAAAGATGTTGAGACTCTAGAAAGAGGGCAGAGAAGCGCAACCAGGATGATGAGGGGATTGGAGGCTGAAACATACGATGAACTGGTTGCAGGAAATGGGCCTGGCTAGTCTAGGGAAGAGAAGGACCAGGGGAGACATGACAACAGTCTTCCAATATTTGAGGGGCTGCCACAGAGAGAAGGAAGGGGTCAAGCTATTTTCCAAAGCACCTGAGGGTCAGACAAAGAACAATGGTTGGGAATTGATCCAGGAGAGATTCAACCTGGAAATAAGGAGAAGTTTTCTGACAGGGAGAACAATCAACCCATGGAACAGAAGTTGCCTTCAGAAGTTGTGGGAGCTTCCATCCCTGGAAGCTTTCAAGAAGAGACTGGACTGAAAAGGTGTAGGGTCTCCTGCTTGGGTGTGGGGTTGGATTAGATGACCTACAGGGTCCCTTCCAACTCTATTAATCTATATCTAATTCCCCAGCCAGCATGGTTGTCTGGGGAATTCTGGGAGTTGAAATCCACCCATCAGCTACATTGGTTGAGAAACTGCGGCCTCAAAGAACTGCAAGTAAGCCTAGGGCGGCCCTCTACTTCTTCTGCCACTCAGAATCCTCAAATGGGAGGGGTCTTGCACACACACACACACACACACACACACACACACACCCAGTTCAATCCCAAACCCCATGCCTGGAATATTCTCAGAGGCTCCTACCTTTGGTCCAAATATGGAGCGAAGGGTCCCAAATAACGTGAAGGAAATTGTGACCGTGATGCAATGGAAGGGTCATGACTTTTTTGACCCCACGTGGGTCTCCCTCCTTGCAATCTGGTTTGATTCCCATTCCTCCCAGGCACGGATCCCAGGGAGAGTGTCACCTTTGAACTTACCAATGCAGGCCTGTTTGGTGGGCGTGCTCTGGAAACCTTCGTGGCACTTGCAGTGGTAGGAGCCAGGGGTGTTCACACAATCGCCGTGGAGGCAGGGGCTGCTCGAACACTCATCCATGTCTTGTAACGAGAAAGAGAGAGAGGGGGAGGGAGAGGGAGGGAGAGAGTAAATATGAGACAGTTGGAGATATCTCTATGTGTGTGTATGTGTGTGTGTGTGTTTGTGTGTGTATCTACATATACACTTATATACACTACATATATTTATTCTGTTACTTGTGATCAACACTAGAGGAGCACCGGTCATCTCTGTTTCAAGGCCTTTGACCGGCGCTGTCTGAAGACATTTCCATGGCCATGTGGCCAGCAAAACATCACAGAGTTCTGTTTCCTCCCCCACCACAACGAAGTGGTACCTATTTATCTACTCGCATTTGCATGCTTTCCGGAGGTTTTGACCAGTTCTTGTGGAACCGGTAGTGGAAATTTTGAGTAGTTCGGAGAACCGGCCAATGCCACCTCTGACTGGAGATTTTATAGTCTCCTTCCCCTGCCACGCCCACCAAGCCACGGCTACAGAACCAGTAGTAAAAAAATAATAATGAATCCCACCACTGATACTTTCGAACTGCTAGGTGGGCAGGAGCTGAGTGAGGACAGGAGGACGGGGGTCTCAAACCTGGGCTGCCAGGTTTTATATAGTCTATCTCCAGTTGACTTATATTGGTTTAATTTGAGCACCGTGCTCTGCAAAACCCACTTAAGTTTTGAGACAAAGTTGCTTTTCCTAAAAATTATGGATTGGAAAAGGGGCTACCAGGTGCCTTCTGATTTTTGCATGTTTCGTATGTTTTTTTTTTCAGGGGGGAGGTCTTCACTCATTGGGGGAATTTGGACTTTTAGTAAGACCCTCACGCTCTTGGTTATTTTAACAGATCAGAGACCTGTCAGAGTATATTCATGAACTGGAATAGAGCATGGTAACAAGGCCAGCCAATCAATAGGCATAGCAACTAAGTCAGCCAATGATGACTGTTTGGAAACTGAAACTAGAAGTAGCGTAGGTGTGGCTCTATATGAAGCTCTGCAGCTATGTTGAATTCTGAGTCTGTCTATTGAAGATGAAACTAACTTGCTTGCTTGCCTGCTGAACTAAAGTGAAACTGAGGTCTGTTTCCGAGCTCCTGAGTTGCTACTGAAGTTACTTGCAACATGGTTCTGCCTGAGTTTGCTCCGTGTTGGAGAAATCTACAACTGTTTTGTGAAATCTACTTATTACGTTTATAAAGATGTTAAAGGAAGCATCAGCCATCTGTGTTTATTTTTTTCTGGCGCTGAATTAACGCTGCAAAACAAGAACAAAGCCTGCCCCTTTGGAGAAAGAAAAAGAAAGGAAGGAAGAAAAAGATTCCAGTCCATTTTCAGAAGACGCCTAAAAGCAATCCCTTCCCTGTTAAAACAGAAGGAAGATGCAATTGGTGGTGGTTTTTTTTTTTTTGGGGGAAGGACCGAAAACCCATTTTTTCAGCATCGTAGGCCTCCTGGCATCTGTGATGCCATCTTTCCTCACAAAACTGAAATAAATACTGCCCCAATCATTTATCTTCATCCAAATGGTCCATTATTGTAATGAATGGCCCAAGCCTTATTCCCACGCCGGTCGTTGGATAAATAGATTCAGGGAGATTGGGAGAAGCATAAAATTGTCGGGCGGAGACATCCCATCCATAACTTAAAAGCCTCCGCCGTTGCCAGGCTGGCCTCCCCAAATGTTTTTACATCAGATGACCTGAAAGATTTTATTTTAATCTGCTCTGAGTCACATCCTAGCAAGGAGCCAGGCAGTTAATATTACACACAGCAACGGCCATAAAGACAAATAACAGAATGAATGATACGGGTCCCCTAATTGTCTCAGACCATTTTTTTTTTTTTTACATTCGGTCTTTCCAGGAAATTAATTGGGTCGGTTAAATCTGCCATTCCCTTCGGACCGCTTTGCAAATTGCATCTCTCTGCAAATGGTTTTGCAAATCCCATTGTTGCATGCAGAGTGTCATGCCCCCGTCGGAGCCTGACGTGGTTCGCTGGCAGCCGGCAGCAGAATCAGACAGTGAGGAAGAAAGGGGACCAGTCAGGGAGACTGGGGAGGACTCGGACGAGGGTCCTGCATCCGATGCAGAGATGGGGCCAGGACCATCTGGGAGTGGGGTGCTGCCTCTGGAGCCTTTGGAGTCTGGCAGCAGCGAGGCAGAGGAACGAGGGGACCCCAGTGTGCATATGCGCAGAGCTGCCCGAAGGTGAGAGCAGCTGAAACAGAAGGGGAGACTTGGGAGTAAGGCTGGGAGGTGATTGCCCTTCCCATAAGGGATAAAAGTCAGACCTCAATGACGAAACCTTTGCAGGAAGCAAAATAGTTCAATCGGTTCTGAGTCCTCCTTGAAAGCTCTGTGTGCTTTGGTTGGTTTTTTCCTGGTACTTCAGTTGGTTTCTGTTATAATTAATCGGATACTTCTGTTTTTGGCAGCATTCCACAGCACTGAAAGGTGGGTGCTTATCTTGGGGAACTGTTTACAATTAGTTCTGGCTGGGAATGAAAACCATTCCCAGTGTTGCAATAAAATAGCTTTTCCTTTTAAAACAAGTTTGTGATTAATCACATTTGATGAAGACACCTGTCAGAACACATGAATCTTGCAGAGGAAGACGAATGGGAACTGGAGCTGAAGGGGATCAAGGGGGTGGCTTAAAGCAGGCCCAGTCAGGCCGGGGCCTTTCAGGATTGGGATGGCTGGTAGGCAGGGAGGAAGGCAGGCAGGATGACCAAGAGAGAGGCTAAGCAGTGAACGTGAGGGACTGAGCTCAGCCGATGAGCAAGGATCACCCACTCCTGATCCTCGAGCACGGAGAGTGGAGAGAAGGGCAGGAACAGTGCAGGCTGACCCGGCTACTCGGGAAGGAGAGCGGCCCGCCCCTCTCTACAAGCACAACTGGGGACTGAGGCTTAAGGAGGAGCTGGAGGGAGGGGCACTTGTCGGGAACAAATGCTGACATTTGAACTTTCCCAGATTCCTTGCATTCTTTCTGGATTTCTTGCTTTGCAGCAAGGCAGTGAGAACAATCCGCCCATGGAACAGAAGTCGCCTTCAGAAGTTGTGGGAGCTTCATCATCCCTGGAGGCTTTCCAGAAGAGACTGGGCTGCCACTTGTCAGTGTAGGGTCACCTGTTTGGGTAGTGGGTTGGACTAGATGACCTACAAGGTCCCTCCCAACTGTGTTCATCTGTTATTCGTTTTGTGGATTTCTCCTGCACATTTTTGTTACGAGGGCCCTTAACATCCACCTCCCTGGCTTTGCACAACAGGCTAACCCTAAATCAAACAGAACAGCAGGCAACACCTGTGTTTATCTGACCCAGGGTGGGAAACTGTTCTTCTCTTATGATTTGTGGACTTCAACTCCCAGAATTCTTGAGCCAGCATGGACTTTGTTGGAATGGTACAGTGGCTTAGAATCACAATCAGGAGGCTGGGAGTTCAATTCCAGGTACAGGCAGATATTTCCCTCTCTGAGTACACTGAGAATATATCTGCTGAACTCTGCATTGGCAACAGGAAAGGCATCCGGCCAGGAAACCCTTAGCTCTGTTCAGTTGCCCAGACTCCTCCCTGCAAGGGATTATGGGGTTGTTAAAAGAAGATGAAGATCTTCCGGTTTGCAAGGCTTAGGCGGCAGCAGGAATCCACGATCGTGCGCGGTTTCTGCTGTGCTCGCCGCTGGAGTGCCCCCAATCCAGCCGGATTTGGGGGCTAATAGTTACCCCATAGAGGTAACTGAAGATAGGGGAGATCCGGCAGGGGTCCGGGGGAATCGCAACCCCCCTGCTCAGCTGGCTTAACTCCCTTTTCCGAAAGCGGTGGAGCGGCGGTCAGCAATGGCCACCACAAAGAAGCTTTCATCGGATAAGAAAGTGCAGGAGGAAGCTTGAGAAGTGAAAGTTTTTTGGCTGACCGGGATAATAAGTAACATTTAAATACCCTGGAATTTAAACTTCATTAAAGATACATCGCTCCCAAAGAAGATCGGAAAAAGCGGCGGATGAAAGTTAAAAGGGAAAGTTTGTTTTTCTCACTCTCCTTCCTTACGGTGATAGCAGATGGAAATCAGAAAACCCGTTTTGGCATCAGCAGGTAATTAAACTTGAAAATTAAAGCCAAGGGGACATTAAAGATTTCTGAACATTGGGGAAAAAAACTTTTTTTGCTATAAGTGGAAAGGGAGAGGAAAAGAATTAATATTAAGATTTTTGCTGGAGGAGGCTGCTTGGAACTTATAAGACTAGAGTTGAATTGTAACAAGACTTCTAAAAGATATATTTTGGAACTTTGCAATTGAACTGTAACCCCAAGCAGAAAAAGTATAAAAAGAAGAAAGTGCTAAATGAAACAGACTGTGTGTATTTGGATTGCTTGGTGACTTTGGGACCTTTGGAAATTATTTTTTGAAAGACTAAAAACATTTGGGTTGTTTAAATTTTTTTTTCATAATGGCATTATTTGTTGATGAACTCAAAATGGAATTTAAAAAGCTAAAAAGAAGAGGAACAAGAAGGGAAGGGCTCTTCTGGATCTGTTTTTCATTTCTTAGAAATGGTGATTTTTACCTATCAGAAACTACAAGAAAAACAAGAAGAGCAGGATGAAGAAGAAGCCATCTTTAATGAACAAACAACTCTAGCTGAGGAAGAAAAGGGAAAGAGAGGAAAGAGAATGGAGAATTTAAGACTTAAAAAAACAACCAAAAAAGGGAAAAATAAGGTGAAAAATCGATATAATGTCAGAAAGCAACAGAAAAGAGGAATACAGAAGAGGGTGGAGATTAAGAGGGTGGAGATCAAGAGACGGGGGTGGGGGGGTAAAAAGGCTAGATTGGAGAAGAAAGAAAGGGAAAAGGGGAAGAAAAGTTACAAAGGTTTGAAACAAGATGTAAAGAAACAGGATTTATTCAGAGATAATGGGTAAAAATATAATTAAAAAAGAGATTCTGCAAAAGTACATAAGACTGTATTGTTGTATTTCTATTTGAAATAATGTTAGAAAACTGGAATATTATATGATTATAAAATGGGATAAAATATTAAAAGGAATGTGTAAAATGTTAAGATTTAACGATAGAGTTTAACTTGCTATTGATTATTGTTCTAATTATATTATAAACTTATTATCTTTCTATTTTAAAATATGGTACATAGCTTTAGAATGTACTAAGCAGAATCAGAATGAAAATTATATATTATTTTAAGTGTTAAATTTAGGGGAAAGATATAAAGGCGTCATACTTCAATCAGTGATTACAGGAGAAATTTTGTGTTAATGAGAAAAGATAAATAGATAATTGAAATAGAACAGACAAAAGATACAAGCATAATGATTTAAATTGAAATGAAATAAATAAAATAGAATTAAGAGAGTGAAAAGAGGGGAGAAGCTATATAGAAAATGGAGAATGGTAAATAAGATATGAAATGGTATATAAAGTGAGCATGAATTTGATTTATGTCTGTACAAAAGATGTAACCCGGGACTAAGCCGCTTTCCAAAAATAAGTTTTATGTTCTCATGTTTTGTGTTTTGTTTGTGTATGTTTGTTTACTGAAAATTAATAAAATTTTTATTAAAAAAAAGAAGAAGATGAAGATAGAGCAGGAGTTTGATCTCATGGTCCAAGTCACCCTCTTCCCTTTTTGGGGATCTGCAGCCCCCCACCTTGGCTGCGAACC
>NW_028263148.1:0-17935 GCF_049901735.1 Notechis scutatus
CTCTATTTTGTCCAGATGTTGCAGTCAGATTTGCGAGTCAGGAGTCTTTTTGAGTTTGGAGGTCTAGGGGAAGAAGAGGCAGAACGTGGGGATGGAGTTAAAAGAGGAATCGCCTAGAATCTCTACATAGCCACAAGCAAACAGTCCAACTCCCTTGAATACCTGCTGCAATGCTTCAAATGAGATGCCGTCTCCAATTGTTGAATTCCCCTGTGTGGAAATATGTTGTTAAATATGACTGTTAAAAACAAAATCCACATTTTAGTCCAAACCCCTAGAAAACCACAATACCGGCATTTGCAGTAGTCAAGAAAAGTAGCAGACTGGTCATGCCATGCTTGCATCAAACTCTGCAGACTTTATCTTGGGAGTCTTCATCACTCAAGTTTGAAGTAAGACATTTTTGTGTAAGAGGGAACTTTTGGTCCCCAGAAGAAAGCATCTCTCCATCACTACTTCTTTGGGGCATCTTTTTCCTCCGGCATGAATAGTCTGGGCTTCTGGCCCAGCTCCTAAAAAGAGAAAATTAAAATTGCTGTTCACCTCCTTTCAGGAATCTATGGGTATTTGCCTCCAAGTTTACTGAATTTAACACCAAGAAAGTACATAAGTTGTACAAGGTGGCCAGCAAAAAGCAAGCTTGGGAACAGAAGGTAAAAACAGAGGGGTGTGTGTGTGTGTGTGTGTGTGTGTGTGTGTGTCGTGCGGTAGAATGGAAGGGATACAAATATAAATAAAGAGAAGGAAGGAAAGGGAACATTTTGTGCAAAAGAAAACCTCAGGAACGAGAGGAATTCTGGTTGAGACTTTTAGGTGGGACTGTGCTCTTTCCTTTCTTTCTTTCTTTCTTTCTTTCTTTCTTTCTTTCTTTCTTTCTTTCTTTCTTTCTTTCTTTCTTTCTTTCTTTCTTTCTTTCTTTCTTTCTTTCTTTCTTTCTTTCTTTTTTGCTCCTGGCTCTGCCATTGCTGTGTTAAGAGCCAGGCGTTGGGTTGTAGAAGAGAGGAGGAGAAATCCTATCTTTAGGAGAGGGAAGACTGTCAATGCTCAGGTTGGGGATCAAAGCCGTGGAGTCTTCTGGACACTCCTTGATGGGATTGGAATTCTCGGTGAGTCTCCAGCTCCTTTTGCTGGACTTGGCCCTTTATTAACCAATCAGAATAGAGCTGGAAGGGGCCTTGGAGGTCTTCTAGTCCAACCCCTGCTCAAGCAGGAGACCCTATACTGGGGGTGGGATTCTACCAGTTCAGACCAGTTCTATAGAAATGGTTGTTATGATTCTGCACAGTTCGGAGAGCCGGCAAATCGTGCCCTGGCTGGCCCCCCCTCCCCCCTGCCCCTCCCAGTCAGTCTTTATTGCGCCTGCCCGACATCACTGACTGCGTCCTTCCCCACCCAGTCACTCCTGAAGGAATTTTCAGGTTCTTTTCCCCTTCCTGATGATCAGCTGTGCCGGGATCCCCCTCGCTGTCTTACTGCTTTGCCCAGGATGCTTCCCTGAGGCCCAGGAGGCAAAAGGGTGTGTGGGGTGTGTATGTATGCTGCGCGCCCGCCCTGTGCTCCATTTTGTGCCTTCTTGGGCCCCAGGGAAGACTTCTGGGAGCAAAAACCCCCCAGGAGGCTTCCCTGAGGTCCAGGAGGCCCAAAAACAAGGGGGTGCTGCAAAAAGAAGAAGCCACGCTCACCCAGCCACGCCCACATTTGAATCCCACCCCTGCCCTATACCATGTCAGACAAGTGGCTGTCCAATCTCCGTTCATGGACTTACACCCTATTCTTCTTCTTCTTCAAGTTGCCTGCTGAATGCAACTGTGGGGGTCCCTGGGGTGCCAAAAGGGGCTGGCCTAGCAAACGTTGATGATGAAGACATTTTGGGCCACAAATGAAGAGGTGGGCGATAGAAAGCCTGAAAGCTTCCACTTTCTTTCTGTTTGTTTGTTTTCATCCCTTCCTCTAGAAGAGGCCCTCCAATATTCTCCAGTCATCTCTCTCCTCCCCAGCTCTGGTTAATAAGACCCAAATTATTGTTACTGTTGGCCTTTTGAGTTTTCTGATGATGTTTTCAGAAGAAGAAGGAAGAGGCAAGAGTGGCAAGAATATTCTGTATTGTACATTAACATTCTTGTAATACTCGTTTCTGATTGGCTAAGACGCACGGCGATCCGATTGGCCGAGCAAGCCGCACTGATTGGCTTGCTGTGAATCCCCCGCGATTGGAGGAAACTGATCGCGGGAGATTCAAGCGGTGTCATTGGTCGTGGCTTGGCCGGCAAGTTCAATATAAGCCGCCACCAACCCTAGCCGAGCCGAGCCGATCTCGGAATGAATAAAGAGCTAAAAAGTCACTGAATCTTGCGCCTTCCTTCCGATCGGCGTACTTGACACTGGCGACGAAGGTGGGATCGCGGAACTGATACCCACCGAGCACATGGCACCAAGACGGAAGCGACCAGCAAGATAGCCAACATCGCGCCACCCGCACCCTTTAACCAAGCTACTGAGGACTTGGAATCTAATAAAGTGAAACGTCTGGCGTGGGTGTTAAACTGGGTGGAAAAAGGGTGGCCGGAAAAAGACTATGACAAAAACTTCAGGACTTTTCGAAACCGACAAACGGAGCTCTTCACACAAAAAGGGTGTTTACTGTGGGGGGACAGGGTTGTGATCCCAGAAAAATTACAAAAAAGAGTCTTATAATTATTACACGAAGGGCACCCGGGCATCGTTAAGACAAAAGCCCTGGCCAGAAGTTACGCCTGGTGGCCAGGGATGGACAAACAAATCGAAGCCTGGGTGGCAAACGTAGGCAATGCCAAGAATCCAGGCCAAACCCTCCCGCCGCCCCAATCCTGGAATGGGAAACTCCCAGAGGGCCATGGTCCAGGATACACATAGACTTCGCGGGGCCCACTAAAGGACACACATTCCTCATAACGGTAGACGCTTACTCCAACTGGTTGGAGGTAAGCGACATGAGAACTACCACCACCGAGGCCATTATCAAAGAACTGAACAAACTATTCTCAACCCACAGGCTCCCAGATGTAATTGTATCAGATAACGGCCCTCAGTTTACTGCATTCGAATTCGAGAAATTCTTAGCAGAACGGGAATACGGCACGCCCTGATAGCGCCGGCTCATCCGGCGGCGAATGGGAGGGCGGAGCGAATGGTCCAATTCACAAAAAAAAAAAAAAAAAAAAATCCAAAAAATCGAAATCGGGGAAATGCAAGAAAAAATAAATAAACTACTCTTTATCCAACACATAACACCCAACACAACCACCAACAAAAGCCCAGCAGAGCTATTAATGGGGAGGAAACTAAGATCCCCCTGGACAGACTGCACCCCACATACAACCCCGAAACCCCGCCCCTGACTCGTCAAGTAAATACCGAACATTTAAACCAGGAGACGCAATATACGCAAAAACCTTAGAGGGGACCCCCTCTGGGTACCAGCAACGATAACCCAGGTAACAGGTCCCGATCATACCGACTTCAAACAGAAGACGGACGAGCATGGAAAAGACACATCGATCAAATAAGATCGAGAACAGCCACGGAAACACAACCGACACGCAAGCAGACAGAAACATAAGCCCAGAAACAGAGACGGAGCACCCCAACACCAGCCAAGAGGGGAAGGAAAACCCAGGGAACCAAAACAGACAACCCCAAACAAGGAAGAAACCAAGCATGCTCACCAACTGAAACAGGAACAGATGACCACCTCGAAGCCTCACCTGGAAGAAACAGCCAAGCCAGCTCCACCAGCCCGGAAAGACCAGCCGGGAGCAACAAAGCCAGTGGCTCGACCAACCCGAGTAGACCGGGAGGGAGCTACAATGAAAGGCCCGGCTCACCCTTCCAGGCGGTTCCATCGATGAGGCAAGGAGAAACACAGAACCCGACTGAACCACTCGAAGACCAGACACCAACTAACCTACGCAGGTCCAGTAGACAAGTACGGAGCCCCGCCTACTTACGGGACTACGTTACATAGGACCATACCGAGAGGGGAGGGGTGTTCTGTATTGTACATTAACATTCTTGTAATACCCGTTTCTGATTGGCTAAGACGCACGGCGATCCGATTGGCCGAGCAAGCCGCACTGATTGGCTTGCTGTGAATCCCCCGCGATTGGAGGAAACTGATCGTGGGAGATTCGAAGCGGTGTCGTTGGTCGTGGCTTGGCCAGCAAGTTCAATATAAGCCACCACCAACCCTAGCCGAGCTGAGCCGATCTCGGAATGAATAAAGAGCTAAAAAGTCACTGAATCTCGCGCCTTCCTTCCGATCGGCGTACTTGACAAGAAACTCCTGGGCCCAGCCGAGATATTCTGAGATATTCCGATATCTCCTGTTTCCTCACCCTTCCCAGATGCACGGACACCCACAAGAGAACAACCCACAGCCAAAGGGAAGACATTGCAGCCAAGCAGGTGAGTGGTTATCAGGCCGGGCCCAGCTTCGACCTTCAGGAAAGAAAGACTCGTCTCCATTTGCAGTCGAGTTGCATCTAGTAAAAGGTATGTTTTCACTAAAGTCAAGTGGTCACAGCGAAAGCAAAGCTAGATCTGAGGATTCCTGCATAAACTCGGTAATCTTCCCTTTTTTCTCCCTAGTCATCTACAATCATGTCCCCTGAAGGCTAATCATGCAAATAAGGAAGAAAAGTATTTATTTAAAAATATTTTGGGGAGGAAGCAGGGGAATCCCATCTCTTTCCTCACTCACGCCAGACCAACGCAACACTCTTGTATCATAACAAGCAAACATCTGCATCCAGTGGCTACACCATTACGTCTCCTTGCTGAATGGGTGTTGCCCACCGTGAAACTGGGATGAAAAGGGCAGAGTTGGACCATGAAAATTAAGCAAATGAACTTGGATTGTTCTTGGTATAAACAAGTGATGGATTGTCCAAGAAGTTCTAGCTTTGTGGTCTTTGGAGCCTTCCAAGGAATAAGGCGGAAAGACAACAGGCAGCTGATAGAAAAAAAGCAAAAGGGCCTAGAATGGCAAAATGACCATGTGTGAGATTTACTATGTGTTAAACTTACTGCACATTCCAAAAAGATAAAATATGAGTGGACCGATGATAAGATAGATGTCCATGCTTGAAACATAGAAAAACAAGGCTTTGTGTATATATGGATGTCCTTCGGGTGTTGTGATGGTCAGATAGGGCTCACAGTTTAGGAGCACACTGAGCTCACTTTCAAAGGTTCCCCTAAAACTTGCGTGTTGTCAATATACACAGCAAACACACCCACACAATATGTCCCCTTCCCAAGAATGGGGACAGACCCACCATGGTGCACTCAAAATAGGGATCAGGATACGTTTTAGGATGGGAGACTTCTCCTGTGGCCCCTGGACCTAAACCCAAGACAATGTTTCACAGATTCCTTAGCTCAGGTGTTGTACAAAGAAAAACAGGGGCGGTCGGGCCTAAAGAAGGTACATCCTGTAAAATGGCGTTTCCAGAACCTTCCATCTCCGCCTTCATTCCTCAAATGAAACAATGGCATTGTTTATGGAGCCTACCCATCTTCTGGGAAACGCACAGCCTAATTTTTTGCATGAATTGCCGGTCAATTTGAGTGAGCTTCCTGACAATAATTGATTTAGGACTTGTTGGTTGTATCGGCCAAGATTCGGGAGGCTTTAAGTTCTAATCCTCCCTCAGGCAGGAAAACTTCCTGGGGGACTTTGAGCGGATCACCAGGAGACTTTTGAATTCCAGTCCTGCCTTAACTCTTATTGAATTTGGGGTGGGAAATTTGGAAACATTTTCTCAGATTAATGTGAGATACTAAAATTGGAGATTCCTAGAGTGTGAGATGGCCGAGTGTCCAATGTTGTGGGTAGTGATGGAGGAAAGTGAACTTGTGGGATAATCGTTGTGGTGGGGATCATTTTTTTTTACTACTGGTTCTGTGGGCATGGCTTTGTGGGCGGGGCTTTGTTGGCGTCGCAGTGGAAAGTTACTTCAAAAGCCCATTCCTTCCTCTCCCGACTAACCTGCTTTCCAGCTCTGTTCTCCTGTGCAGGGCAACCAATCCAGCCGATCAGCTGGGACTCAGTGGGAGGCAGAGAAGAGATGGGGGCGAGGACAGTCAGAGGCGGTATTTGCCAGTTCTCCAAACCACTCAAAATTTCCACTATCAGTTCTCCACAACTGGTCAAAACCTACTGAATTCCACCTCTGGATAAACGCCTCTTCCATGTGGCACAAAGCCACAAGTCTCTGCCTTCTTCTACTGCTTGTGCGAGAACCAGAGGGATTTGTGTGAATCTTAGACTGACCTTCTTCTGATCCACCAGAGCTTTTCTTATCTCCTTAAAATGGAATTTGCAAAGGGATCCTATTCGCAGTTAGGAGCCATTATGAGACATAAACATTGATTCCCAATTGATCAGCAATCTCTGTGGTTGGAGAGCAGAGCAGCTTCCATGGGTGCATCTTCCTAGAAACCTAGAAGTCCCCCCCACTTATTCAGCCCCTTCTTGGACCTGGATGAACATTATGCAGCATTGGAGGTTTGTGACCTGGTCAATGATGCAGTTGCCTTGAGACAGGATCCCTACAACCTCCTTCTGGGAAGAGTCCCAAGGTCCCCTTTCTCTGGACATCTTCTCCAGCCCTTCACAGATGAGACAGGCTTGGAGGAGGAGCAGAGAAATGCTTTCGGTACAAATTGTAGAGTGGAAAATTAAAGAGCCTGAAAATGGCTATTTTATTTCTCTGGTTGATGAAAGAAAGAAAAATATACAGTGGAAATTTCTTTACAGACTTCATTTTTTTATCCCCCCCCCCTTTTTTTTTTTTTTTTTGCTGTGAAGTACATACAACCCCAAACTGAAATCCCAGACAGCTGTTCTGCTGAATTCTTTCTGCAAAGGAGGTTTTATCAAGAAATCAAGAAAGACTCATATAAGAGGGATGAAGATTTCCCTCCTCAGCTGGGAGCCAGTCAAGCATGGCATTTCACATCATTCTGGCATTTTTAGGCAACCAGGCTGGTGTTTGGTTCCCACAGCTTCCTCCTGACCTCTTTTCCTACACATTCTCTCACAACCCACCCACCCACATGTTTAGCTGCTGTCAGTGGGAACAAGTGCGTCAATCGTTTTTTATAAGGTATCATGTTCAGTAGCTGTTGCTGAACAGCTGAATTCCTCTGAATTTTACAGTGGTCTCTTTAGCAATATTTATTGAGGTGGGAGGGAACTGCAAGAATTCCAGTCGTCCAACAATTCCCCATTTTGTAACATACAGATATCATTTTCTTTGACTCCTACATACTATCAAAATGGAAATCAAATAAAAGAAACATTAACAATTCTTCCACTATCATAATGATGTTATATGTCATGTTTTTACATATGTTCTGGCTGTGAGATGCTCCTTTGTGTTCAGCTCTGGCCTCAGAAGGATAATGTAGCACTTGGGGATGAAGATGCAGCCCAGCAGACCAGCACTGGAGGCCAGGATGGCGAAGACCTGCACAGCCACCATGTGTTTCCCTTTGGTGCTCAGGTAGGTGGGCACAAAAGTCACCCAGACACTGCAGAAGACCAGCATGCTGAAGGTGATCAGTGTGGCTTCGTTGAAGGCCCCGGGCAGATTCCTGGCCAGGAAAGCCACCATGAAGCAGACGGCAGCCAGGAAGCCCATGTAGCTGAAGGTGACGTAGAACATGACAACGGCCCCTTGGTTGCATTGCAGGATGATCTCTCCAGGCTGGGAGTGGAGATCAGAGTCAGGGAAGGGGGGAGAAACTCCCAGCCAGATGGAGCAGATGATAACTTGGACACCAGAAGAAGACAGGATGATGGAGTTGGCCAAGCTCTTCCCCAACCATTTCTTCGCTCGGTTTCCTGGTTTTGTGGCCAGGAAAGCCAGCACCACCGTGATGGTTTTGGCCAAGAGAGAAGAAACAGCGACCGAGAAGATGATGCTGAAAACCGTTTGTCGGAGAAGGCAGGTGGCTTTCCTTGGTTGACCAATGAAGAGAGAAGGAGACAAGAAGCAAAGCAGGAGGGAGACCAGGAGGACGTAGGAGAGGTCCCGGTTGTTGGCTTTGACAAGGGGAGTTTCTCGGTATTTAATGAAGACGATTAAAACAAGGCCTGTGGTTAGGAACAAGAATAGGGCAAAAGAGACCAGGATGATGCCCAGATGTTCTTCATAAGACAGGAAGGTTATAACTTTGGGGATACATTGGACTCTTTCTTTATTTGGGTATTTATCATCCGGACATTTGGTGCATTTTTCTGTATCTGAGAAAAAAAACAACAACCCCATATTTCTTTGTCCTTTGCATTTCAAGATATATTATACATTCTTTGGGAACAAGTGATTATCAGGAGCATTTTGTGGGATGGATTTCTTAATATCTCCAGAGACAAAAAATAAGTGTATGACTTGTTAAAAAATATAGCTATGGTATATTTTTGACAGGCTATGAAATTGAGGGAAGCTTTGGACTTGAAAGATTTCCTTTGTAATGTTCAGAATATTGATAGGAACCCCCATTACTAAAGGTAAATAATGAATCAATTAATCTTTCTAGAGAAACGTATCTGTCAGGTGGCAATTCTTGTCATACTTGCCTCAGAGGATGCTGGCGGATCAAGTGACTACTGCAAATAATTTGAAATGGCCATTGGAGCAGTGGTGATACAGGTACAGCCAGAAACAGGCATAACTGTCCATGCCACCACATTGTGCATCTCGTATATCAGCAATACCTTTTCAGTGTTCCTCAAAGGGAACCCGTGTAGACTGCATTGCAATTCTACTTTTAGGTGGACCTAAAACCATTCCTCACATTTCAAGGAACTCAGGTGTTCCTGGAGAAGTCAATGTGGAAGGAAGGACACATCCAAGGTAAAAAGAAGAAATATTTTCTCTGGCAGTAGTAAAACTTGCCCAATCTGCCACAGCCACCTCTCTCTATCCAGCCCTTCCTTCACAGTCTTTTTGTTCTTTTGTTTAGATAAGAAACGGGGCATTTTGGAAATAAAGAAGAAACCAATTAATGTTCAAAGTGTTTTTTAATTCACATTTTCATGACAATTCTCTCGATGGATCCAGTTCCACCAGTCCTCCCATTTTCCTCTGGTGTCACCCACCTTTCTGAGTGGAGAAGGTGTTAGGTATAACATTGATACCAAATATGGTTTGGGTGAATAAATATATAAAACTTAGATATCATGGTTTAAGTGCTTATCACTTTAAGCACAATGCAGCAGGCAATTAGCCGATTAAGGGTGCGGTTAGAAATTACAATATAAGGAAGCATTAGAAGCTGGAAAGCTTGCTGGCTGTAACTGTGTTACTACTGTGAGTAACTGTAACTGTGTGCTGCTGCGACTGTAACTGTGTGCTGCTGCGACTGTAACTGTGTGCTGCTGCGACTAACTGTGTCTTGCTGCGACTAACTGTGATTACTGACTGTGAGTGCCTGTGACTGAACTGTTTTTGTTTGCTACTGTTTGCTGAATATCCAGCGTTTGTTTCTCTGGAGAGTGAAACCGGAGGAGGAGAAGATATCTTTATCGGCTGATAAAGATATTGCAAGGACTCTTAACTTGGACTATACTAGTGAGTCTTACTGGATGGAAATACTGTGAATGACTTAATGGACTGAATGACAATGCTTAAACTCTAACTGGATTAAAAACTATTTAAACTACAAACAGTGTTTGTGTTCAGTGTGTGTATACTCTGGGGCCCTTCCACTCTCGTTTTGGCTTCCTGGCTTGACTACTGCTGCAATACTCTGCTAGGGGTTAATTCCCAAACCCTAACATTGGTTATGGGCCCAGCAGCATAGTCTAACTAACCAGGATAAAGCAGAGAGAGTTGGTGTGAGTTGCACATTACTGTAAAAACAAACTGTTTTAATTAGTTTAAAATAGTCAAAATATCTGAAGAGTAATGGCACAAGTAAATTTGTCACAATTGTCCATGATATCCAGGCTGGATGGAACGAACTATGTTTCATGGTCAATGAAATGTAGTTTACTTCTACGCAGAGAAGGTTTGTGGGACATTATAGCAAACCCACCAGATGTGAGTAGCTGGGATCCTGCTAATGATGATGATAACGAAAAGTTACAAGACTTTAAACTGAAGAATGAGCAGGCTTTATGCATCATAGGACTGACTCTCTGTGATCAGCAGCTTGTCCATATTCGTGGAGAAGAAAATGCTGCAAACTGCTGGGAGAACCTCAGGAAGATTTATGTTCGGGACAGTGTAGGAGCACATATAAATCTTACACGGAAGCTTTTTCGAACGCATCTTCAGAGGAATGGAGATATGTTAGTTCATTTAAACTGTATGAAGAGCATTTTTCAAGAATTGCAAGAAAAAGAGCTTATATTTAATGAACTGCAACAAGTCTACATAATATTATCTTCATTAGATCAAAGCTATGATGACTATGTGACTTCGTTAGAGGTATTGCCAAAAGAAAGCCTCTCATTAACCGAGATTACAGGCAGGCTACTAGAAGAAGCCAGAAGAAGGCGTGAGCGTGACGAGCTGAGAGAAGATAAGAAAGAAGAGAAATTATCTTCAAAGCTTGAAAGAAACCAGATTAGCAAAGTAAAGCACCTGGAAGAAGAGAATTTATCTTCGACGGCATACACAATTAAAAAGTGTTTTAATTGTGGAGGCAGAGGACATTTGGCAAGATTCTGCAAAAAGAGAAAAAGCCAGAATGTAAAAAAGCCAAAGAAAGCATTTGAACTAGCCACGTTTAGCAACTCTGATGTGAAGAATAATCTATGGGTGGTTGACAGTGGCGCATCCCACTGCATCACAAGAGATAAGACAAAATTTATAAAAATGTCTACAAGTTCTCAACATATATCTCTTGCTAACGGCTGGAACCTGAAAGCGAAAGGTCAAGGTTTTGCACGTTGTCCGTACATAAACCAGGATATAAAAATGTTGTATGTACCGCAACTAAAGTTTAATTTGCTTTCAGTAAGGGTATTAGATAAATTAGGTTATGTAATTACTTTTAAGGATAATAATTGCATAATTGAAAAAGATAACAAAAGGGTAACTGCAGCTTTAAATGGAACATTATATGTCTTAGATAATAGTAAGAAAGGGGAGGCTCAAACTGTATTTAATAATATAAAGCCTCATGATGAATGTATCCATTTATTGCATAGGCGTTTGGGGCATGTAAATTTCATAATGCTAAAACGTACAGTTGAGTTATCTGAAGGAATAAGGTTAAAACCTTGTGATAAATATTTGCGTTGTAATGTTTGCTGTGAAGATAAGAGCAAAGTATTGCCTGCAAATAGGCTAAATGGTTTCAAAACAAAAGAACCTTTAGAAGTAGTATTTGCAGACATAATAGGTCCAAAGAAACCCAGTATGGGGGGTGCTAGATATATACTGAGCATTATGGACCATTATTCTAGATATGGGTTTTGCTATTTAATGAAAAGCAAAACTGAAACATATCAACATTTTTTCAATTGGCTTAGGTTTGCTGAAAGAAAGTCTAAACGTCAACTGATAACCCTGGTGACAGATAATGGTACGGAATTTATTAATAACAAATTCCAGAACAGACTTAAGGTAGCTGGAATAGAGCATAAGAAGTCTGCTCCATACAGGCCAGAACATAATGTTTTTATTGAAAGAAGAGGCCAAACACTACAGGCAATGGTTAGAACAATGTTAAATGATTCTGGGTTACCTGATTCTTTGTGGGGGGAGGCTACAATGTGTGCTAATAACATATTGAACAACGTTGTTAATACAACAACAGGTGAAATTCCATTCACCAGATGGCATGGCAGGAAACCTGATCTAAGTTACCTGCACACATTTGGTGCACCAGCATGGGTGCATATTCCTGCACAACTCAGAAAAAAGGGCAACATAGAGCTAAAAGATTTTTCTTCGTTGGTTATCAGGCAAACCATAGGGCATATAGATTTTGGGAGAAAGGCACATCTAAAGTGTTATGTAGTGCTAGTGCCCAATTTCTAGAACATGAAGGATGGGAGAAATTAGAACAGGATGCCAATAAAGATGTAATTATTGAATCCTATAGAAATCCCATTAGTTATCCCTGTAACTTTAAAAATAAAGTAAAGAGACAAATACAGGATGATATAGTGCCCATAAAGGAAGAAACAGATTCAATAGCTGAACAGGATGAGGAAGATGAACAGGTAGTAGTTCAACAAAGTCCTCCTGTAAGCCCTGTAATTCCCAGAAGATCTACACGTATATCTAGACCGCCTGATAGGTACCAGGCTAACACAGTGTGCCAGATTAATCAAGTTCCTAATTCTGTTGAAGAAATTAAAAAGTATCCTAATAAGGAAAAAGAAAGATGGTATGCAGCAATGAATAAGGAACTGAATTCATTAAGTGATATGAAGGTGTATGAAAATGCCAAATTACCTGTAGGAAAGAAATCCATTGGCTGCAAATGGATTTTTAAGGTAAAAATAGATAAAGATGGTAATTTAATCCATAAGGCAAGGTTAGTAGCCCAAGGTTTTAGGCAGAATGCTAATGACTATGATGAGGTGTTTGCACCTAGTCTTAAGGTAGCAACCTTGAGGGCAGCTTTAGTGTGGGCAGCTAGTAAAAACTATATAGTTAACCATTTAGATGTGGAAACTGCTTACTTGCACGCCCCATTAAAACATATTATTTATATGAAAATACCTGTTGGTATTAAAAGTGAAAATAAGGATAATAATGATTGTTGGTTGTTAAAGAAAAGCCTCTATGGTCTTAAACAATCAGGCTATGAATGGAACCAGTATATTGTAAAGGAACTAGACAATATAGGATTTAAAGCTGGTTTAGCCGATCCATGTCTGTTTAAGAGGGAGACAAATGGGAAAGTATCATTATTATTACTATTCACAGATGATATTGCTTTGATAACTGAAACTAATGATGAAGCAAATAAAATAATAGCATCATTAGGAAAGAGAATAAAGATCAAGCAATTAGGGGAGATAAAGAAGTATCTCGGTTTGAATATAAATAAAACACGGAAAGGTTTTAAGATATCTCAGGAAGATAAGATAAGCAAATTGCTAAAAGATTACAAGATGGAGCTTTGTAAGCCAGCTAAGACTCCAATGAGTCAGGAGTTTAGCAACACTGATGGACAAAGCCCTGAGTTTGATAAGGTGATTTATCAATCTTTAATTGGTAGTTTGAGTTATATTAGTAATTGGTCTAGACCAGATATATCGTACTGCGTGAATCAGTTGGCTAGATTCAATTCTGCACCATGTGAAAGACACTGGATTGCAGCTAAGAGGATATTAAGATATCTTAAAAAGACAATGAATTATTCATTGTATTTAGAACCAAAGGGTGATTTAATTCTAAGTGCATATGCAGATGCTAGCTTTGCATCAGAAAGAGATACTAGAAAGTCGACTTCAGGAACAGCCATAATGCTGGGTAAGACATTAATAGGCTGGAAGTCAATAAGACAACAGCATATAAGTTTGTCTACTATGGAGGCAGAATTCTCCTGTTTATCATTGTTATGTACAGAATTAATAATGTATAAACAAATGTTAATTGATATAGGTATAACAGTAGATTATCCTATAATTATACATGAAGATAATCAGGCAGCAATTCAAATGGCCACAAATATTGGAGTAAAAACAAGGAGCAAGCATACAGATCTAAGATACCTAAATGTGAGACAATCTGTAAGAAGTAAGATGATTCAGCTAGAGTACTGTATGTCGGAGGACAATTTAGCTGATAATTTTACTAAAGCCCAAGGTGCCAGTAAGCACCAGGAGAGTTGTGAAAAATATGGGATAAGATTGTAAAGGTATTATATATTTATTTCACCCAAAAGGGGAGTATGTTAGGTATAACATTGATACCAAATATGGTTTGGGTGAATAAATATATAAAACTTAGATATCATGGTTTAAGTGCTTATCACTTTAAGCACAATGCAGCAGGCAATTAGCCGATTAAGGGTGCGGTTAGAAATTACAATATAAGGAAGCATTAGAAGCTGGAAAGCTTGCTGGCTGTAACTGTGTTACTACTGTGAGTAACTGTAACTGTGTGCTGCTGCGACTGTAACTGTGTGCTGCTGCGACTGTAACTGTGTGCTGCTGCGACTAACTGTGTCTTGCTGCGACTAACTGTGATTACTGACTGTGAGTGCCTGTGACTGAACTGTTTTTGTTTGCTACTGTTTGCTGAATATCCAGCGTTTGTTTCTCTGGAGAGTGAAACCGGAGGAGGAGAAGATATCTTTATCGGCTGATAAAGATATTGCAAGGACTCTTAACTTGGACTATACTAGTGAGTCTTACTGGATGGAAATACTGTGAATGACTTAATGGACTGAATGACAATGCTTAAACTCTAACTGGATTAAAAACTATTTAAACTACAAACAGTGTTTGTGTTCAGTGTGTGTATACTCTGGGGCCCTTCCACTCTCGTTTTGGCTTCCTGGCTTGACTACTGCTGCAATACTCTGCTAGGGGTTAATTCCCAAACCCTAACAGAAGGTCCCCTCCGGACAAGGAACACAGTCGTAGCAGCAAACTGGCTCTCCTTCTCGAGCCCTCTTGACAAATCCAGGATGACAACTTTCCACACATTCAGATTGAGGAAAGGACTGAGCAGGAAAAAAACAAGATTGCCAAAGGAAATGTGTTAGGATTCTCCGTCCATGGAAAATGGAGGTAAAAATGGATATAAGACAAGATATTAGATATTAGCCTCTGGTCTTCACCTTGAGTAAATACAAAACCTCTCATTAATTACAAATGGTTGGAGATATAACTTCTGGAATATTTTTCCTTTAGTTCCTCTCTTTTGCTTTTGGCATCTCACATTGCCAAAAAAAAAAAAAAGGACTTTATTAAATAGAAAAGTCTGGAGAGATGGAACCAGTGGTGGGATTCTACTGGTTCTGTCCAGTTCCATAAAACCAGTTGTTATGATTCTGCACAGTCCAGAGAACCAGCAAATTGCACCACTGACTGGCCCCGCCCCTCTCTGCCTGCCCCTCCCCTCCGCTCCCAGTCAGTCCTTATCGTGCATGCGCGGCATCGCCTGCAGCCTGCTTTTGCCCACTCGCCAGTCCAGCCATTGCTGCATGCCTTCCGCTGTGGCCCTGCCTGATCTCCCTGGGTGAGTGAGGCTCTGCAAGCTCTTGGGCCCAGTCACCTTCCTGCCACTGCCGGTCACCTTTACCCCCACCAACCCACTTGCCTTTTGCTGCCACCACCCGCCACCCTCACCCCCAGCAGGGAAGGCCCAGAATCTGCGGTGAATCCAGGCGGGGGCGAGATGCAGACTGGTGGGGACCCAAGCTACATTTTGCTGTACTGGAAGAAATGTGGAGAGGCTCGTGTTCTCCTACTGCTGGGAGAGCAAGAGAGTCTTTCCCGGCACAGCTCTGGGTGGCAGAGAGAAACAGGATTAAAGTGGGCTACTTCTCTGCCGCCCAGAGCCGCCCGTTTCCCTATTGGAGAGGAAGTTGCAAACTTTTCGCTGTGCCGGGAAAGACTCTCTTGCCTTCCCAGCAGCAGGAGAACATGAGCCTCTCCACCTGTCCTCCGGTACAGTGAAATTTAGCTGGGATTCACCGCAGGTGCTGGGCCTTACCTGCTGGGGGTTAGGGGTCCAGGTGGCAGCGGCAAAAGGCAAGTGGGGTGGGGGGTAAAGGTGACCGGCAGCCCGGTCGTACCCATGTCGGCAACAGGTGTCGTCATTTCGAAGTTGAGGGAGAATTTGGAGAAAGAGATGGAGAGTCCTACAGTGGCCGGCACAGGAGCGCCGTTGAGCAGGGAAGTGGCCTTCTGGTGGTCCAACCTGGTGTTCAGGCTGGAGGCGAGACACAGGAAGTCAGAGCACTGAGGGAAAGAGGAACTGCCAGGGGGAGCTGCCCTCTCTGCACCGAATTGGGACCATTTGGGGGTAGTCCTAGGAATTGGGTGAGTTGAGCCGCAGCTCCTTGCCTTCTTAGCTCAGGGAATCGCCTTTTTGTGCAGGAGGAAGACTGCGGATGGGGGAGGTCTACCTGAGTGACTCCTCCGCTGTCTTCACCAGATTATTTGGACACATACTTCTTTTTGGAATCCAGACTGGCTGAACAATTGCCAGATCGCGGTGGAAGCGTCCCTTCGGGCGACCCATCTCCTCCTCCTCCTCCTCCTCCTCTCATAACCGGCTGTTGTGGCAGGGCTGGGAGGGTGCATGCGCACGGGGAGATGCTCCTCAAGAAAATACCAAAGCACAGCAAAACCAAGTACGTGGCGGCTGGATGCTCACTTGAGGAGCGAGCGTCTCCCCACACAACTGCACCCTCCTGATCCATCCACAGCTGCCGGGTGCAAGAGGTGGAGGAAGAGGAGGAGGAGGAGGGTCACCCGAATGGACGCTTCCACCGCAGTCTGGCAATCGTTCAGCCAGTCTGGATTCGAAAAAGAAGAAATGAAAGAAGTAGCGAAGAGCGCCAAGGAGAGCTTGCTGGCTTGGCCATTCCTTGGCTTTCAGGGAGACACACATACATTCACATTCACAGATACACACATACACATACACACAGAGTGGGGGAGAGAGAGGGGAAGAAAGGAACCCGGCCGCTTCGCTATCCCCCACCGTCACCCTTACCTTCTCACACTGCTCCATTTTGTGAACCACCTATGGTTTAGTATCTCCTTCAAACCGGTGAGAATCCCACAAGGGCTGGGGAATGTGTCACTAAGAGCTTCAGGTTTGTTTGCTCCTTGTGCCCAAAATAGCAAAGAAAAAAGGGAATTTTGTTGAGCAGGGCCTTGAATTCAGATGAATTTGAATCATGATTGGGTGGAGGTCCTTTTGGTCCCATTGGGAGAGAAGCTTCGTCCTGCTTGGGGAAAAGTGTCCCCTGAAAGGGCCAGTTCATAGTTGGGGAGGTTCTTAAAGAGACCCGACCTGGTCAGACTTATCCATGCCTCTCTTTTACACACACACACACACACACACACACACACACACACACACACACAAACACAGAGTGGAGGGGGGGTAGTTAGAGAAAGAGAGAGAGAGAGATACAGGGGGGGAGAGAAAAACAGAGGGAAAGAGTGAAATAGAGGGAAGGAGGGAGGGAGAGAGAGAGAGAAAAAAGGAGAGGAAGGAAGGACACAAACCCTGGCTTCAGAAGACTCTTTGAAGCAACACAAAAATCTAGGGCTGGGCTGCAAGGGATCTCGGAGGTCATCTAGTCCAACACCCTGCTCCAGCAGGAGATCCTTACAGAATCAAAGAATAGCAGGGTTAGAAGGTTGTGTGTGTGTGTGTGTATGTGTGTGTGCATCATTGTCAAAACTCCAAAAACAGATCAAGGAGCTCTGGGGAGATCAGTCATAAATTGGAACACTTGCTAAGCAACTGGCCATTAAGCGAGGACCACTTGTATTTGGTTTGCCAGTCACATGGCCACCAAGCCATGCCCACAAATTAAGCCACACCCACAGAACCAGTTGTTACAAAATTTGAATCCCAACCCTGGATGGAACTGAGAAAATATTTCAGCATTAAGTGATAACCAGCCGGTTCCTTCCCATGACCCCATTAACTCGCATTTCTCCCCTCTTCTTACATCCATAATTTTAAGGTGTGATATCAGAACAATCTTGATAATTTCAGGTGAACTGAAAGCCTTGGAGCTGCTTCCTAGGAGCAGAAGGCCCATTGCTCCATCCCAGGGAGGGTGAAAGGGAGGCATGGAGAGCTCTGGCCAGGTCCGGCCTCCTTAAGAGCCTCCCAGATTATGGAGCTGCCCCTTCAGGGGACACTTTTCCCCAAGCAGCACGAGAAGAAGCTTCTTTCCCCCAATGGGGCCAAAGGACCTCCGTCCACTCACGATTCAATCCCAT